>NC_056725.1:965072174-965104674 GCF_019279795.1 Protopterus annectens
TATATATATATATATATATATATATATATATATATATATATATATGCTGCGGTAGCATTGTCGCCTCACAGTAAGACTCTGTCCGGTTCGATTCTCAGCTAGAGCGTCTTCTGCGTGGAGAACTGCGTGTTCGATTCTCAGCTAGAGCGTCTTCTGTGTGGAGACATGCGTGAATGGGCGTACCTTCGTTGAAGGTTGTGCATCAGGCCTGGCAAGCCGGTACATAAAAATCAACTGCCAATCATTAGCAGACCGGAGTTCCTCTGTGGCGACCCCTAACCAGGAAAAGCCGAAAGACACAAACAAATATATTTTGGGTGTGGAAGTAGACTTTTATGATGGAATTGGGCAGTCTTGTCATTACTGGTTAATGCATTTTGTTTCATTGCCTACTGGAAAAATATTCAAACAATATATTTAAAATATGCTGTGTCTAACAAGTGTGCTGTATTATACAAGGAATATAATTTAATAAAGTCAGGAAGGTATATCAAAGAACACATGTATGTTTCTTGTTTTGTGTGCAAAGGGCCAATGATTTGAAAACAGCCCAAAGGTAACCTTTAGCCACCACTGGCCAGCTGCATTTTTTTTGGATGTGGTGTGGGTTTCAATGCTGTTTCAATGAATGTGAGTTTCAAGGGTAGAGAAGTTTTAATGTTGTCTATTTTCATTGTAAGACAATATTGCTTTGTTTAGCAGATGTCTATAAAATGTAAAAATAAAATCCAAATAATCACTGTAGAAGTAAAGCAGCATGAATACATTAGTATTTATGGTAAATGGGGTGAAATAGCCAGGTAATGGGACATTGGAATGGCTGCAGGGAGACTTTTGTGCATCAGTGGTGCAATATTTTGGTTGTCTGTTCTTCAGTTTGCATTTGAAAGTTGGTATCCCACAGTTCCATTGCAGTGGGCGGAGTTACATAATGATGTATGCACATTTTATGTTAATCAGCATACAGATTTATACCTATTTTTCATGGGCTTTGTCCAGATTTGTGATGTTTCCAGGTTGAGAGGTATATATATATATATATATATATATATATATATATATATATATATATATATATATATAAGCATTTATCTGTATGTGTGAAGTGGGTGTGATGAGTGTGGATATTGCTGTAACATCTGAGATAGTGTGACCAGTGTTAATTTGTTATCATGTAAATTGCTTTAAATATTTAGTGTAGTATTAATTTTGTTCCTGTGTTTGTTGCTTATTATCACAAGTTATCCTGACAGTGGAAGTGCAGGACTCTTACCATCTAACATCAGTATCTGTAGACTCTGATGATGATAGTGGCCAAACAGGGGCACATTGGGGGGGGTGCAGAGGATGAATCTGACACTGAGGTTGATATTCAGCCATCCCCTGTATTTCCCTCAGACACAGTCTGTAGGCCTATTTCACTGAGCTATCAGATACTGGACAGCTGGAGGGTGACACACTTCATCAAGATAGTGTGGTTACTGCAGCTTCAGTGCCAGTTGACTCTGGCCATAGCCAAAGTGTTCGAAACATAAAACGCAGGAGGGTTTTTAGGGGTGCTTGGTGGAGGCCTGTTGTATACCTCCACCTGATCCTGGTGTGTCATTATGTGCCATTCAACATATGTTTAGGGCCAACATGGCAGTGCAGACATGTTCTACTGGGCCTCCGAGGACATACTTAGGGCTGTAGATGTGGCACTGGCTGACATGCGAGAAGACTGCATCTGCTATGTGGCAAATTCAATGGATGGGGAGAATGACATAATGGAATGGGCAGTGTCTGTGATGGAATGCCTGCTAGTAGGGGACAGAATACATGTGGACATATGTCACCATCATCATCTGATGTTAGCCAATGTGACCATGCCTGATCATGCTCCTATAGGGGCACTATTTCCACTGCTCCTTCAGTAATTGAGGTGTCCACACCGAGACATGGTAGGCCATAGGGTCATGGTCCTGAGTGTACTCATGAGGAGAGCTCATCCAGCAGACATCGGTCACATTCAGGTAGCAGCAACACATCTAACCATGGGCAAGGATGTGCCAGTGCAACTCCTGGCAGAGGCAGTTCTCAAGGTCTGTGGTGATGATGATAAACTGTTACCTCTACTATGCTTATCTCACACCTGTCTGATATGCCAAGATGTAGAGCTGGCACAGAGCTTGGCTGTGCTCTTGCAGACACTCACACACACACATTTCACAATGAGTGCCCATACAGCTGCACACACATAACAGGTACATGTGTCATTTGTGAGGCTTACAGCTCATTCTGCCTCACTAGCCATTAGATAATTTATCTGAATTTCTGCCTACCTGTCTTTCTTATTCACATGCACTCATTATATTTTGTGTCAGCCCTGGCTTCCTACCTCCCCAAACAATTCCCTCTGCAAATGACAATAATTGTGCTGTATCATTGATTCTATATTTTGGATTCAGGAATACATAAGTCTTTCATGTGATGCACGCAGTACATAGCTGACTGAGGGGTTAGTATATGTGTGTTTGTAATGCTCTTTTAAAAATTGTACTGCTTTCTTACAGGTTATTCTATTGTGTGTATCTTTGATGCATGAGGCCTATTAGTTGATAGAGTACACATCTATTGACATAAGCTAGTGCTGTTGTATATTGATGTTATTGCTGTAAAACCCACCCACCTTCTACTTAGATACATTAGCATGTAAAAGTATGCAAGGATGTGACATTCATTTGTGTTCTTAGCCATTTATTTTCCTATTCCAGTTTCAACACTTACCTTGATAGTCCAGCAGTTGCAAGTGTTCTAATTTTTGGCTGACCCTGTCTGATGCTAGCAGTACACAGCCATTACATGGGTAAGTAAAGGTTGTGAGCATTGCCTGGCATCAATTTTACTGTATGTATATAAAGAGGATGACATTTGTACCAACTTAGGTGGTGAGCATTTGTGCTGTCCATTGCCTCTTGGCCAGGGCAAGAACATACTGTGCACGCCTACATCTACCTACACCTACAGTGGCTGGTGGTTCCCCCTCTGACTCCTCACCTGTGTTTAGCTGTGCTGACCATCCCAGTGGTGGTGGGATGTGTGTCCCTTCCCCTTGGTGTTCCTGTTGAAGCTTTTTTCACAGGCTAATATTGCAAAGGATGGCACAGACAATGAAACGTTCAGCACAAGTGCAGGGATTGTATGCAAGGCTCCCCCTGATGTAGCTATGCGTCAGTACCATGATATCAGCAGCCAAACACATGCTCTATTACATTTCTTGTTTGAGCATGTGCCTCGTTGTAGCATTCTTCAGTAGATGGATTTGCATTTTTGATGGGTGTCATTAGCCACGGTTCAAATGCATAACCTGCATCACCCAGTAAATGACCTTGTGGGATATCCCTCCAAGAAAACCTCTGATAGAATTGATAATTGTGCCAGATATGGGAGTTACGGTAATTGCCAGGGTTGCCAGCACACACATTCAGGATGATTCCCATAGCATTACACACGACCTGACAGTTTATGGAGTGAAAGCCCTTTCTGCTTATGTACTTACTTCCCTGTTCCACAGGTGGTGCATTGATTTCAATGTGAGTCTAGTCTATGGCACTCAGGACTTCAGGGAAGTGTGCTAGAGTGTAGAAATCCTGCATAGTTGTGCTCTGTCCTCAGGTGTATGGGGAAAATGTATGTAGTCACTGGCATGTTGTAGCATATAATTCAGGGATTGATGGAGTATCCTGGATGCTGATGCCTGTGACATACCCAACATATTACCTTAGTTTCCACAGGTATTGGTTCCCCTCACTTTGCCTTTGCTCTCAGATGAGGACGATAGAGGTTGCAGAGTTCCTGTAGTGTGTCTATCCACCCTGTAGTGCTCTACCATTTTCACTTCATGCAGACCACGAAATGTTAAACGGGGTCTAAACACCTTTCTCCTTCTTGGCCAAGGTCTATTAGCTGCAGCAGCAGCACAGACTTGGGCCTGTTGCACATACACATGCAGAAGAGCAGCAGCAGCCCCTAACATTGTTTCTGTGTAGAGTAGTTTCCATGGCTGTATTTCAGTAGGGTTTGGAATTTGAGGCTAAAACCTGCAGTGAGTGTACACGATCACTTTATAGCTTGTTGAATAACTCCTCCATCTCTGGTTTGTTGATTAGCATATATTTTAGCTGCTTATACTGTAATTAGCATGCCAGAATGTTTACTGTGTTTGCACGGCTCTATGCAGCATGTAGAGCCATTTACTGAATTCAAATTGGCATGCTACCATGTAGATTTTATTGAATCTGCACCATTAAGAAATCATTATAACTGATCTTCTTCTTTTGGCTGCTCCCATTAGGGGTCGCCACAGCAGATCAACTGTTTCCATTTCTTCCTGTCCTCTGCATCTTGCTCTGTCACACCAACCACCTGCATGTCCTCTCTCACCACATCCATAAACCTTATCTTAGGCCTTCCTCTTTTCCTGTTACCTGGTAGCTTCATCCTTAGCATCTTTTTCCCAATATACTCTGCATCCCTCCTCAGCACATGTCCAAACCAACGTAATCTTGCCTCTCTGGCTTTGTCTCCAAACCTTCCAACCTGGGCTGACCTGTTCCCTACTCTCACTACAGATCACAATGTCATCTGCAAACATCATAACGGATGATCTGCTCATAATTTTCTATAATACTTGGGGAGGTTAAAATACCCAGATATATTACATGTGTAAGAAAGTATAAGAGTGCAAATTGTTTTATATCTTTAAAAGCTTCATACACTTCGTACTGGCACACAAATGACAGAGGCAAAGTGCACATTTGCTTGAACAGTAGTTTTAAAGTTGTTCTATACCTTGCTTTGGAGTACTTCTATTTATCTGTTTGAAAGTTTGTGATGTAGTTCAGTGATGCTGGCATGTATGTGGTAGAGCAGGCCTCACTGATAACAAAGTTCGTACATATGAAACTTGATATAACAAGCTTGTTATAATTAGTCTCTTTCATATGAACCTGATTTTAACAAGTCTATTTTTTTTTCAGTTTTGGAACATAACCAGTGCATTTCATTTGTTAGAATAACTTTACATGTGAAGTGTGAATATATAAATGTAGCAATGTGATGTATATTATGATGAATATAGCTCATCTTTAACAATATTTAAAATATTTAAAATATGTCTTGATACTTTCATCATTAATTCTGGCATCCCCAGATCCTCCTGCAATATAATTTCTTGTGGACCTACTGTACAGGTACTGAAGACTGTTCATCTGGAATATTCTTTTCCAGTTCTGTAAGCTATGTATGGGGAAAGATGTCAAGATTTTTCAATGTGCACAACAGAGGATAACAAATAATAATTATTATTAACCATGTAAGCTCACTGGACGTGCAATGCTTTTTCAGAGATGATCCAGGAGAAATATCTGGTTTAGTGACTTGCCCAGAGTTACACAATAGGCAAATGGAGGGGAACCAAACTGAGGGCTACTGCAGCACATAATCATACACTTCTGCACCAAACTGACCATCTGTAAAATAAAAGGGGCCATACAATTTGAAAAAAATGCAGAAATGAGTGAGCTCATGCAGGATATATACGATGGACGAGACAGGTACACAGTCTATCACCACGGGGGCGGGTTGCTGCAGTGGAATTTCAGAAGATGGCTGGAGGAAGTTGGCAAGGGAATAAGTTAGAGTAGGTAGAAAGATTTACAGGCGGCATCAGATATTATTTTGTGGAGACAGTAGTGGGCCATGAAATGCATTTCATAAAACGGTGGTATACAATCTGTTCAGAGAATTTAAAGTCCAGCAAGCAAGTGGAGAAAAGAAAACTAGAAGGAAAGGTAAATTTCATAGGACTAGCTACAGCATACATGTATATGTGATGAGATAAAGGCTATCTATTAACACCTATGTATGCTTATAATATATATATAAAAATTAGAACTAAAAAGAACTACACTTATCAAATAAGCAAATAATTCAGAGGAGGTACCATTTAGTTTTAAGGTAACAATTACAGATGTCAGTAAGGCTGTACCTAGCCATTTTATTTGACACCAGGTCTACAGTGCCATAGGTTCTGAATGACAGTGAAGAGAGAATGTAGTGTAGTGAGAGCACAAGACACATATGTTCAGTGTGGCCAGAAACAGGGAACAGAATTTACCATCACATCACCTGCATATCCAGAAAAGGACTAGACATTTTCATTCTGTCTCCAGTAACCAGAAACAAGGCATACAAATAATGCTTGGACAAAAACAATGTGGAACTAGTAAGTGAGGTATGTAGTCACATTTAAACAATTTACTCATTCTGTGACAACCTCCTTACAACATCAAGTTTTATAAATGAAAAGTACATTAAACAGTGGCTTCCAGGGTCAGGGCACACAATTGCACACTATATGCTCTGGAAGCTGTTTAAGCTGTAAATTAGCACTTTTCACCAAATCATTTTGGAATTATTTCTGTCTTAAAACATGGCGTATACCATTTTGGCAGTCACTAAGCATTGCAGCTCTGCCCTTCAAAACAAAATAATTACATGGGTTCTGGAACTGTAACACTAACTAATAGTACACATAATGGAATTGGCAGGGCTCCCCTAATAAACACTGTTTATCTCTGCTGGCGGCACAATGCCATATATGTGGTTTTAGTAAACACAATGCTACTCTCAGATGACAATTTTTTTCCATTAACTTTGGTGAACACTTGTTTTACATTACAGGAGTTAATATATTTAAAATTTAATCAGCGATCATATAATGCCTCATAACTGTGGGGCTGTTATTTCAGTAATGCTAAATTTATTGCATTTAAACAACCTCCTCCCTCATTTCTATTACATATTCTGTAGCCAGTACTGCTATTATACTTAACAGCTTCTCATCCTAAGTACTCTCTTTCCAGACCAGTGTTTGTAGCTGCTAGATTCCCTAATTTATATCTGTAAGTTGTCAGCTGAATTCACGTAGGATTGTTTAAATCATTCAGAACATAAATTCATTAAAAAGGACAGCAACTGAATAACTAAATGAGGTACCTGAAACAGAAAAAGAACTGACACATTCTGACAGCAGATGACAGGATTAAAGAAGTGGTACTTGGTGCACCCAGGTTCTGTTTTAAGAATCAGAAATCTTTGAAAAGCCTTTTATATTATAAATGTAACTATGCTTCGTTTGTTGCTTCACAATGTGCAGGGACCTATAGTTGTAGGACTTGCAGTGTATGTAAATATATAGATCAGGGGAGATGTTTTATTCACCTTACTACCAAGAAAGTTCATACATCCCTTGGGATTCATGAAAGCTAAAACTCTATGCAGGAACAGTGTAGCAGCTCCTGCACAGAGTTCGGCCGCTGAGCGATTCAGCAAACAGCTGATCTGACGTGCACAAGCCTGTCTACACTGTTCCTGCATGGAAGACCATGCGCCATGCTAATCACCTCATTTGCTGGTGAAAACCATGCAAATGAGGTGAATTAGTGATTCAAGAAGCTGACAGGTCTCCATGCAGGAACAGTGTCAGTGCAGAAATGTGTTCCGTTACTAACGGAACACATTTCTGCAAAAAGGAAAACGGAGGCATGACAGCACAAATAAAAGCATGTATACACATCTGTAGGCATACCAATGGCCAAATATATGGGCATTGACCTGGATAAATGTTTAATTTTAATAAAAAATATATATTTTTTTGTGGCCGATTTTGGCCGTTTAAGCATAGTGCAGAGGAGGGCAAACACGATTGTGCCGAAAATAAAAAAAAATGTGAAAAACTAAGTTTAAAGAAAATCTGCATATTGCTATTATAGTCTATGGCATGCAGAATCAAAACAATACCAGGGGACAGTGGTTGACAAGGGGAAAGGCTCCGTGTCAGTGCAGTATCTATGGGCTAAGGCACTGGGGTATGCAAATGAGGGGAAATTTACTGAATCACAAAATATTCTAAGTCCAGAACCTACACCTAACCATGTAGGTACTAGAACAGGATCGTGTAGGCAGGAGGAGCAACTAACATGAAAAAAGGGTGTGTCATGCTTGTTGTACACAGATTGGAGCACTGTTGCCTGGGTTTGCACTTAGCTAAGCCCAGCTAAGCAAGGGGGTGTGTCTATAGCTGTATAACTTTGTTTACTCCAGCTAAATGTGTTTGCGTGGCACACACCAGGTCTTAAACAAAATATAAAAAAAACACAGGAAATGGCAGCACTGTGTATATGTAAGCAAGGGGGTGTGTCCAAGGCTGTATAGCCTTGTTTACCTAGCCTAAATGGGTGTGCACGGCACACGCCGGGATTTAAACTACAAAAATAAAAAAATACAGGAAATGGCAAGTAGAACAAGAAAAAAGGGAAATAGCAGAATAGAGGCACTCCAATACAAGTAATAGAGCTGGCAGGTGGAATGTATCATACTCAGTCAATCACACAGGCAGCATCTGCAGCACACCACTATATACTATGCAAACACCTTTAAGTCTGTTTTTTCCCACAAACTCTACACTACTGGTGTACACTGATGGAGAAATTTTACCTGACAAAATTAACAAAATGTTAGGGGCTGCTGTCACTTTCATACATCAGTATGTGCAAGAGGCTGAGGGTGGTGAAGAGGACAATGCTGACAACTGCCCCAGAATTATGAGGAGGAGGAGGAGAAGAGTGTTCAGGCCCAGGGTAACCTACCAGGGGCTACATGATCTGGAGATAGCAGAGTGCTACAGGGTGGACAGGGACCTGCTGCAGCAAATTGTGGAGCTGTGCCGGACTCGGCTCACATCCAGAACAAACAGAAGGGAACCCATCCCAGTGGATACTAAGGTATGTGTAGCTCTAAGAATAGCAGCTACAGGTACTTTCAAAAGACTGCAGCAAGACCACAAATAAAACAAAAAAAATGTAAAAATAAAAATAACCACCAAAAGGCTGCTGATCCAAGAAAGACGAATTTAATAAAACTTAGCGCCTCGGCTTAACAAAAGCCATCCAAGAGTAAACACAAATTTAAAGACATCCCTTATATACAAAAATTAACAATTAAACAATCAAACAATTACATCATTATTAAATCACGTACTTCCAATTACATTCCTTGTTGTGCCCAAAGGGCTCCAAAGTACCATGCTTTAAAATTAGGAAAGTTTCCTTTCTTAAAGGTTTTTCCTTTAAACTTGTACATCCCCCTAAACATACCTCTATTTTTTTCCAAAATACAACCTTGTAAATCTTCAGTATTAGAACCATGAAAAGAGTTAAAATGACCCCCCAATGGACTGTCCATTCTCTTCTTTCTGATATCTCTTAAGTGTTTTTGAAAATGAACTTTAAAACTTCTAAAGGTTTCCCCTATATAATACAGATTACACGTACATCTAAGAGCATAGATTATTCCTTCAGTATTGAATGTGAAATTGCCCCTTATAAAAACAAATCTAGATTTATTAATATAGGGAAAAAAGTTAACTACTTGCATATAGATGGAATATTTATTACAAGGCATAGTGCCTTTATTCAATAATATATTTCTATCCACACTGACA
This sequence comes from Protopterus annectens, assembly GCF_019279795.1. Classification (NCBI taxonomy): domain Eukaryota; kingdom Metazoa; phylum Chordata; order Ceratodontiformes; family Protopteridae; genus Protopterus; species Protopterus annectens. Next base: position 965,081,719 of record NC_056725.1, read on the forward strand.
TCTAGTGGAATAAACTGGTTATGCATGAGCATGTCAGACAGATTTCTGGATCATTTATATCCCTATCTCTCAAAACCATGAGCCAAAATGTTCGTACTTTTTTCACAATATGTTCAGAAATCACATTAAAAGTGGTAACAAAATGCATTTCTTTTCTATTATCTTCATGCAAAGATGTGTTATACTTAACATTAGTTATTTCCCTTATATCAGACCTTTTGTTCCTACAATGGTTATAAAGAAAAACACCCCAACTATCACTCATATTACAATGCTGTCTCATTTTCATAATTTTAGATTTAGCCTCTATAACTTGATTCTTCTGTGCAGAGTCTGCATGTCCTCCCTGTGGTCGCATGGGTTTCCTCCGGGTGCTCTGGTTTCCTCCCACATCCCAAAGACATGCTATAGGTGGATTGGACACTCTAAACTGGCCCTAGGTGTGAGTGTGTGCATGTGTGTGCCTTCTGTGGAAGGTTGGGTGCCAGGCTGGCAACTCGACACCGTAAAACTCTACTACCAATCATGAGCTGACAGGTGATCCGCTGTGGCAACCCCTAACAGTGAAAAGACGAAAGAAGAAGAAGAAAAAGCCTCTATAACTTGATTAACATTATAGCTTCTTTTAATAAACATTTTTTCAGCCTACAATAACTCTTTAGTAAATACATCATCCTTACTACACAATCTGTTAATCCGCAAAAATTCATTATATGGTAGTACTGATAACACATATGCAGCATGACAACTGTTACCATAGTCTCCAAACCATTTAAATCAATATCCAAAAAACTCACCCTGAAACCTATTTGAATTCCATCAAACTGCAAGCCCATATAATTAAATTGTAAATCATTTACAAATGTCAGGGCATCTCCTTGTTGCCCCTCACACAAAAAAATTAAATCATCTATAAATTGAAAGTATGCTATTACCCTTGATCTATAGAAACTTGTTGCTGTTGTATTTTTCGGCTTTTAATGTTCAGGGGTTGCCACAGCGGAACTCCGGTCCGCTAATGATTGGCATTAGATTTTTATGTGCCGAGTTGCCAGCCCTGACGCGCAGCCTTCAACGAAGGTATGCCCATTCACGCATGTCTCCACACAGAAGATGCTTTAGCTGAGAATCGAACAGGACAACGTCTTACTGTGAGGCGACAACGCTACTGCAGCACCACCACCGCGTATAAATAAAATCTTCCTCAAATTTGGCCATAACAAGATTAGCATACATGGGGGCAAAAGCTACACGTGCATAACCAGTTTATTCCACCAGATGTCAGTGTGGATAGAAATATATTATTGAATAAAGGCACTATGCCTTGTAATGAATGTTCCATCTGTAAGCAAGTGGTTAACTTTTTTCCCTGTATTAATAAATCTAGAATTTTTTATAAAGGGTGATTTCACATGCAATACTGAAGGAATAATCTATGCTCTTAGATGCACGTGTAACCTATATTATATAGGGGAAACCTTTAGAAGTTTTAAATTCCGTTTTCAAGAACACTTAAGTGATATCAGAAATAATACGAACCATGAACCACGAACGTCCACTGGGTGGTCATTTTAACTGTTTTCATGGTTCTAATACTGAAGATTTACAGGGTTGTATTTTGGAAAACATAGATGTATGTTTAGGGAAATGTATGAGTTTAAAGGAAAAACTTTTAAGAAAGGAAACTTTGCTAATTTTAAAGTATGGTACTTTGGAGTCCTTTGGGCTCAACAAGGTATGTAATTGGAAGTACGTGATTTAATAATAATTTAATTGTTTGATTGTTTAATTGTTAATTTTTGTATATAAGGGATGTCTTGAAATGTGCGTTTTTACTCTTGGAAGGCTTTTGTTAAGCCGAGGTGCTAAGTTTTATTAAATTCATCTTTCTTGGATCAGCAGCCTTTTGGCGGTTATTTTTATTTTTACTTTCCAAAGACCAGCTGGGGATATCATGGGGTCTCACAGGCATCTGCGTCCAGGATACTCCACCAGTTCCTGGATGCCATGCGACCACATGCTGAGGAGCACATTAAATTCCCCACCACCCATAAGAAGAGGACCCACAATATGCGTCTCTTCCACTGTATAGCAGACTACTCGGAGGTACCGGGTGCCATAGACTGCATGGACATGCACATCAAAGCACCACCTGGTGACTGAGGTAGGGTCTACATAAACCACAAGGGATTTCACTCAAACTGCCAGGTTGTGTGCGATGCTCAGGGCATTATCATGAATGTGTGTGCTGGCTGCCCTGGGAGCTATCATGACTCTCACAGCTGGCATTCCTCACAGCTGTATCAGTGGTTTGCCGGGGGGGGGAACATCCTGTATGGCCATTTAGTGGGGGATGCTGGCTGCGCACTGGAGCCGTGGATGATGACACCCATCAGGAATGCACGCACACACACACACACACACACACACACACACACACACACACACACACACACACACACACACACACAAACACACACACACACACACACACGCAGACACACACACAAAAACACCATAATGAGGCAGATACACAAACCAGGATCATTATAGAGGATGTGTTTGGGATGCTCAAGTCATGGTTCCGCTGCCTTGACATATCCGGTGGAGTCTTGCAGTACTCTCCAACCACATGTGCATACATGGTCATAGTATGTACCATGCTACACAATATGATCCTGTGGAAACAGCTGCAGCAGGAACAAAATGGGGAAGGGCCACACAGCCGCCACTATTGCCAAGGCCTACACAGGCACAGAGTGACATGGAGGAGGAGCATCCTGAACCTGCCCCTGTATGCAGATGGAGGCGTGCCCAGTATGCCCTGGCCTTGGCAAAGAGGCAACGCATAGTAAATACACTGACATTGTAGGGCCCCAGGGACTGATCTCTCTCTGTCTGACTCACACACACACAGTAAAATGAAGGCCAAACATCACACCACCTATACCTGACCATGTATAGGCAATGTATTGCGTGCATCCGACATAGTCACCCCTCAAGCACCACCCTCACAACAGCTGCAGGCACAAGGTAAGCCAGTCTCTGTAACAAAATAAACTAATGGAGTGGAAATCTCTGATAGCATATCTATGGGGTTACCTATTATATTCTCAAAAGCCGACAATGTTGAATCTGACATTATCTACACTAGAATAGCGAAAGTGCAGAACGTCAAACGGGTAAACGGAAATCTCCGTAAGGGAGATTTCCATTTACTTCAATGTAGTGCGGTCTCGGAGTTGGTATATTTAAGTAGCGGGGGTGTGGGGGGTGCAGGGGGGCTTGCCCCCTACCTACACCCTTTATATGTACTTTTATTTTATTTATTTTTTCTGAACATTTGAAATTATAATGGTTCGATTATTAAAGGTCAATCTTTAGTGATTCGAACCATTAAACTTTAGATGTTCTAATATAGACCCTATCTATGGTATCGATCAAGCATGTAAGTGAATGGGGTGGCTAACTGGGATAGCAGCAGACAACTGACAGCACTGTGAGATAGCAGGATGTGTATCCCCAGTACTGCCCTACCCACACCATGCAGAACCACCCTAGTTGACAAATACCACTGCAGTGTATGTGGTGAGCCAAATAACTGGGGGGGGGTCATAGGTCATACACATCAATGTCAAAATGGGGGTCCCATACCCACCATCAATCTCACACAGCAGATCAGCTGTAGACAACCATACAGAAATGCCTGGCAAAGGCCCTGACATGGCGAAATCCATGAAATCCCCACCCACAGACCTTTACACAGTGATATCACAGCAGGTCTAGCAGTGGTAGTATGGCGTTGAAAGGTAAGAAGTCTGAAACTACAAATGTCTATGCCAGAACAATCTGACCTCTGGTTGATACTGTTATGCCTGCAGTCTGAATGATAAGGCACACCACTATGCTACACGGGACCAAAATGTTAAGCAAATATCAGCTCAGTCTGTGCAGATGTGTATCATGTACAGTCGTGTCACCCACCCTAGTCCATAGAAATGCAGTAACATGTTTCTAGACTTAAGCAGCATCCAGCTGTCACCCAGAGCGATGGCACAAAAGTAAAAGAAAGCAATTGTCAGTAACACCCACAGTCAACGTATTAGTGCAATCCCAGGGGTGTCTCCTGCTGGCAGCCTGAGAACATATGATCATCATAGTGCAATGCCTTGCTAAAGATGGCCTGCATCTGTCACACCTGGCTTACAGGCCTCTGGCAAATGCTTATGCCTCATTCACTCACAGTGCCCTTTAGGGAGTGTCATGAGGTCTATAATACCAACATAACACAGTCCACAAAATGCAAAGAAAGGCCATGCTGACAACTGCTAGGAGAAAACCTGCCAGCCTCAGGGAGCCAGAAATTGGGACAAAGCCATGAATAATGAGGTGATGAAGGTCCAAAGAGAAGGACACCTGTGAAATACTGCTCTAATAATGTTATAAAGTTGATGGAATGATTTGTAGTAGCATGGAATGTCTGATTGATATGAAGTCTGAAACTGCAATGTCAACTGTCAGTAATATCTGACTTCAACCCTGAGTGACTTGCAAAACACTTTTGCTGGAAAACCACACTTGTTTGGGTAACCAACAAGATATATGAGTCATGGATGTAGACATTATGTGATACTCTGTACAGTCAACAGAAAGAGCTAGGAGTTTAAACATGGGAATGCACTCACTGCAGGCTTAACCCGGGAAGATGGTGACATGTCTGCACCCACAGAACCCTGGGCCACAGCCATGGGAAGTAACACACTCCTCCCTGATCACTCATCCTATGCGGCATCCTGACCCCATGTGGCCATGCAACCAAAATGAGGTGAGCCATACATATATGTGTGACAAACACACACCTCCAGGCTGGTCAAACAGTCTGACACACACAAGACCCTCCAAGTGCAGTCAAACATTGAGGAGAGCCCAATGAAAAGTACTGGTAGCTATAGGCAAACATATCTGCCCAGGAACCCTCCCCCCCCCACACGCACACATATCCTATCCCCTACAAATCTATCTGGAGTCTGCCTGTCACCCTGATTTTGTCTGACTTATATTACCCAACTGTGGACTGGAAATCAGATCAGGCCAGAACATAAATGTACAGAGATTCCACCGTTGTAATATATCACTAATTGATTTCTGACTGAACATTTCCACAGCACCAGCAGTCAACTGCTTGAAGGCACACCACTCAACAGGCTGGATTGTGCAAGAATGAGTAGCATTTGGCCCAAAAACATTGTGTGTGTGCATCATCCATCCTGTATTCCTCCGGTAAATGACTATGATGATCTGAGGAGGTATGTCAGGAGGTACTGAAACAATACATGACAATGTCAAATGGCATATATGATGGATGTCTGCTAAGACAAGCCCTGTAACCCTAGCAACCCATACAATACTGAGAGAAATTGTCACAATCATTGTATGGCCCATTGTTCCCACATTTTGATAGGCTATCCTCAGATATCCTGCATCAACAGATTGAGAGGTACAGCTGTAGTACAAAATAAACCAGACTGGAGTACAACAATCCTTGGAATGGAGTCCCACGTGTACTATAGAAGGACACACTGGGCATGCTCATACACTTAGAGAAATGTCACTAGTATATAGGAATGAACAGGCCTTCCCACCCAGTGCACTTCCCATTGCCCCACCTTAGCAGTCCTGAATATGTCTGTCTTCATAGAAGCCACTTTTGTTAGGCTCAGCCCCATAAGGTCTGTGGCGTGTGTGATAACTGCATAACACTATAATACAAATAACTAGCTAGGTAGGAATTATAATCTCAGTCCTGGCAAATGTAAAAGTGTGTGTTTGTGTGTTTGTGTGTGTGTGTGTGTTTGTGTGTGTGTGTATGTGTGTGTGTGTGTGTGTGTGTGTGTGTGTGTATGTGTGTGTGTGTATGTGTGTGTTCACAACTAAAACCTTTTGGGTCCATTCAAACCCAGTACACTTCCCCTTTCACTACTTTAGCAGTCCTGCAGATATTAGTCACCTTAGAAGTGCCTTCTGTCAGACTTCAGCCCCATAAGCTCTGTGGTATGTGCAATAACTGCATAACACGGTAGTGCACATTACAAGTTAGATAGGAGTTCTAATCTCAGTCCTGACAAATGTAAAAGTTTGTGTTTACAACTAACAGTTGAGTCCATTCAAGCCCAGTACACTTCCCCTTTCCCTACTTTAGCAGTCCTAGACACCGTTAGCTGAACAAAATGGAATTAAGTGTGTACAGATAGATGGTAACATTCAAATTGTTACAAGATCTAGTTTTCATGTATTCAACTATAGTTATTTTGAAATTACCGATGAATTTTTTGATCTTTTTATTAAAGGTTTTAAATTTGTTCCTAAAAGGAAAAACAACTTGACCTATGTTATTTTAGATTTAAAAATGTTTATTATAAAACTGAACCTTGAAAACATGTTTGGAAATGACCATAGTCCTCCCAGTCCTGATGTACCTAGGAAGAACAGTGTTTTTAACCCCCCAATACATACACAACTCAAAAATTTAGAAACAGTTATGGAAAATGAAATCAGGAAAATGTTTGAAAGTAACAGGGTTCATTCTAATTTGGACACCAAACAGAGACAGGTTTTGAGTCAGTTATGTTCCAACCCTTCAATTCGTGTTATGGAACCTGACAGGGGTTGGGGTGTTGTCCTTATGGGCAAGATTGTCTATGAAGGAAAAATGTTTTCTATCCTTAATGACAATGGTAGATACAGTAATGTTTCTATCAATGAAGTCAATATATCTTACAAAAAATTGATTTTGCACTTAAGGACCTTTTTGATCAAGGTATTATAGACTTCAAAACACAACAATATTTGGAGAACAATATCCTGGGGGTACAATCGATTTTTAGGATCTCCAAGATTTATAAGTGCATTTGAGATGGTTGTTATGGGGTAGAGAAGTTTACATGCTCAAAGATTCATGGGAATTTTTGAGCAAAGTTAAACAAGAATTAAATGCCCCAGGGTTGAAATTTGTCACAGTTGATGTTGTCAACCTTTTTTTGGTCATTCCACATGAGACCGGATTAGCTTGGATGGAGGAGGCCCTTAGAACCAGTCCTGGAATAATGGAAAATGAAATATATATGTGTTTGAAAATAGCAGAACTGGTTTTGAAAAACAATTCTTGTTTTTTGAGGGGGAGATTTCAACTAGGAAACTGGAGTGGCAATGGGGGCCAGTTGTGCCCCCATCTTTGCCGACATGATGCTATTAACATGGGAGAAGAAATTTGTATATAATAGTCAATATGTCCAACATTGAACTTTATATACTAGGTTTTTGGTAGACATCTGTATTTTTTGGACAGGTAGTCTGGAGACATTAGATGAATTCATCCACTATATCAACCAAACCACAACGTTCTTTAAGTTCACCTATGAGGTTAGTCTTGACAGTGTCAACTATTTAGATATCAACATTAGCAAGCATGAACAAGGTTTTAAGTCCCCCATTAACAGAAAATCCACCTTTTCCAGCACATACATCAGTTTTGCCAGTGCACGTCCCCTCATTCAGAAGAGAGGGATAGTTAAATGTCAGTATATATGTGTAAGTCATATGACGTCAACTGAAGTTGATTTCAACTTTGAATGTTCCTTACTGAAAGGTATGTTTTTAGAATGAGGTTGCCCTGAATATTTAATTTCCAAAATTGAACTTGAAGTAACACAGGGTAGGAAAGATAAATTTAGCCCCATTTTGGGGAGGAGTACAGGGTTTTCTAATTTACACGGAGCACTTAAAAATATCAATGAGGGGTATAATTATTACTAATTTTAGTGGTAATGCACACTTCATTAAAAATATTGGTGAGAAGGAGTGTAAAATTTTTTTTTAACTCACCGACTTACCTAACCTCAAACATAAACCTATTAAGGTGGTGTTTAGAACGGGACAGAACATTAAAATTTTGCTGGAGAATGCCAATTATGACCCCATCCTTTCTCACAAAAGAAAGGGACATACAAGTGTGGGGTCTTGTAAGCAGTGTGCTTACATTATACAGAAGGAAGAAGTTTTGGTTGCCTCTAGAAACAAAGTTTTGTTCTCCCCATGTTATACTAACTGCAACAGTTCTGAGGTGGTTTACCTAGTTATCTGCAGTGCATGTCAAAGTTTCTACATGGGGAAAACTGAGAGGCAACTCAAACATAGGATTTATGAGCACATGCACAGTATCAGTAATACAAACAACCACAATGCCTTATGTAGACATCTTATGGCATGTCCTAATGCTAAATTTGGCTTTTTTGTAATTGAAATGGTGTCTAAGGATCCGACAGGGGGGGGGACCTTGGGAATCCCAATTGGCCTACAGGGAAACATTCTGGCAAATAATTGTTCAGGCCAATAAACCCACAGGCTTGAATGATAATATCTCCTTGACACCTCTTTTAAAGTTAAGATTAGCCAAACTGTGAATTGTCATGTTAAAATATTTCTTGAAATTTTGCACAATGTTTTTATTACATATAATTTTATATGGGCTGAATAATATGTTTTTTATTAGAGATTGTTATATTATTATTAACAATAATTTCAGCAAGAATCTTAATTATAGTAATACAGACTAGTTTGTTTAGTTTAGTAGTAGTGTTGTGATTCATCGGGTTATGTTTCCTCACAACAGGTCTACCATGCATGCATTACTATTTCCCTTTTAAGAAACACTAATGTTCTTAATGATGTAATATTTTATTAATTAGTGTGTGTGTGTGTGTGTGTGTGTGTGTGTGTATACATATATATATATATATATATATATATATATATATATATAAGGTTTAATTGATGATTACATTAATTATCTGATGAAGTCTGAGGGATACTTGGACGAAAATGCTACCTTTACTCATTTATTTGCATTAATAAAGTCAAGGAGTCTGTGTATTTTAGCCATGAGTGGTGCAGTGCGGCTTCTTATTGTCCACTTTCTTTGGTTACTGAAAGAAATTGTCACAATCATTGTATGGCCCATTGTCCCCACATTTTGATAGGCTTTCCTCAGATATCCTGCATCAACAGATTTAGAGGTACAGCTGTAGCACAAAATAAACTGGACTGGAGTACAACAATCCCTGGAACGGAGTCCCACATGTACTATAGGACACACTGGGCTTGCTCATACACTTAGAGAAATGTCAGTAGTATCTAGAAATGAACAGGCCTTCCCACCCAGTGCACTTGCCATTGCCCCACCTTAGCAGTCCTGAATATGTCTGTCACTATAGAAGTCACTTTTGTTAGGCTCAGCCCTATAAGGTCTGTGGCATGTGTGATAACTGCATAACACTATAATACAAATAACTAGCTAGGTAGGAGTTCTAATCTCAGTCCTGGCAAATGTAAAAGTGTGTGTGTGTGTGTGTGTGTGTGTGTGTGTGTGTGTGTGTGTGTGTGTGTGTGTTCACAACTAAAAGCTTTTGGGTACATACAAACCCAGTACACTTCCCCTTTCACTATTTAAGCAGTCCTGCAGATATCAGTCACCTTAGAAGTGCCTTCTGTTAGACTTCAGCCCCATAAGCTCTGTGGCATGTGCAATAACTGCATAACACGGTAGTGCAAATTACGAGTTAGATAGGAGTTCTAATCTCAGTCCTGACAAATGTAAAAGTGTGTGTTTACAACTAACAGCTGTTGAGTCCATTCAAACCCAGTACACTTCCAATTTCCCTACTTTAGCAGTCCTGCAGATATCAGTCACCTTAGAAGTGCCTTCTGTTAGACTTCAGCCCCATAAGCTCTGTGGCATGTGCAATAACTGCATAACACGGTAGTGCAAATTACGAGTTAGATAGGAGTTCTAATCTCAGTCTTGACAAATGTAAATGTGTGTGTTTACAACTAACAGCTGTTGAGTCCATTCAAACCCAGTACACTTCCAATTTCCCTACTTTAGCAGTCCTGCAGATATCAGTCATCTTAGAAGTGCCTTCCGTCAGGCCTCAGAACATAAGCTCTGTGGCGCATGCAATAACTGCATAACACAATAGTGCAAATAACTAGTTATGTAAACATTCTAATCACAGTCCTGGCAAATGTGTGAGTGTGTGTGTTTGACAGTTGTGTGTGCAAGACTGAGGGAGTTGTGTGTTTGCTTATAGGTAAAACAGTTTTATGCCATTCCCACCCATGACACTTCACAGTGCCCCACCTTATCAGTCCAGATGATGTCAATCCCTTATCAGCAACCTTGGCCACCTATCAGCCCTGTAAGCTCCGTAGTGCATGTGGTAAATGCTTAACACTATTGTACAAGTGACTAGCTTGGCAGGGGTTCTACTCTTGTGTCCGGCAAATGTGTGTGTGGGTATGTATGTTTGTAAGTAGAAGTATTTTGATATGTTTCCCACCCACTGCCCTACTTTATCAGTCCTGCTGATGCCATTCCACATATCAGCACCTTTGGCTGGCTCTCAGCCCAGTAAGCTCTATAGCACTTGTGGTAACTGTCTAACACTGTGGTACAAATTACTAGTTAGGTAGGGGTTCTACTCTCACATCTGGCAAGTGTGTGTGTGTGTCTGTAGGAGTTTAACACCCACTGCACTACTTTATCAGTCCTGCTGATGTCATTCCCTTTATTGGTTTACAAGCATGTAGTAGGTAATGGCCCAGGAGCCTTAACAAGCCTAGCAAATAGAAGGGCCCTGCCATTGTGTCACCTGATGTTACATCCCAGTGCCTGTATCAAGTATAGCCACTGCAGTGATCCTTGGGTTAAACTGTGTATTACCCATCCACTAATCAAGATTTCTCTAGAACAGGGTCAGCTAGGTGCTCTGCATGACATGTATGGGAAGAGTATTCCAGGGCATGTACAGTCTCTTGGTGAGGGACCTGTCCCACCAGCAGGTTGTAGTGTTTGTGGTACTGAGGTAGAGGTCTCTACAGTGTGCAGTGTGGATGGATTTATATGTAGCATTTCTAAACCAGCTGGGTCAGACATGGCTTTGTAAGTCATGCACAGATAGCTGCTAATTAGGTTATATGACACAGAGAATAGCTTGGGTCTTCTGAGTCAGTCTGTGTAAGATGTGTGTTTAATGCCTAGGAACCCCTTTGTGAGGTGCTTCTGTGGCTTCTCCAGCTGTAGCAGGTGTCTAGTGAGGTACATGGCAAATGGGCCATAATAACTGGGGAATGGCCTAATGAGGGAATAGTACACACAGATCATTAACTCTGTCTTCCTGGATGCAAAACCCTTGGTAATGAAATGTGCCATATAGAAGGACATCCTGACCACAGTGGCAATGTGGTGCTTGAAGAAGAAGTTGCTATCAACCTGTGTCCCCAGATCTCTTATAATGCCTACAGTGTTCACTAGGCTCCCATTGATGTGGAACTTACTGGGAACTGAGTGTCTTACCAAAGGGGATAATGATGCATTTTGTGGTGTTAAACTTCTGGCCATTGTTTCCACACCACTCATTGGTCTCAGTGAGGCCTTTCTGTACAATGTCTGCATCACTTGTGGAGTTCATGATAGCTTCCAGCTTGCAGTCCTCTGTGAACTTGGTCAGCCAGAGTTCCTCTGTGTTGGGGTGGACTCCTGAGAAATAGATGCTGGACAGGACACTATCCAGTACTGATCCTTGTGGGACTGCACTCATGAATGCCCGCCAGTCTTACTTGGAGTTTGCCACTGTCACACTGCGTGTTCTGTGAACCAATTTGCAAACCACCCACTGATATAGGGGTTGATGCCTATTTTGTTGGGTTTACCAATAATCCCTGACTGAGGCATGGTATCAGAAGCTTTAGCCGGATTGAGGTAGGCTGTATGCAGTGCCTTACTGTCATACATAGCCCTGGTGACTCACTGAAAGACGTCAACCAGGTTGAGCAGGCATGATCTGCCATTCTCAAAGCCAAACTATGTGGGGTCCAGAGACAGAAGATCACCCATATCTTGGTCAGTCAGGTCACTGATGGTGCACCCATATCCGTACATAGTAGGCTTGTCAGGCTAAGGACCCAGTAATCCCCAGGGTCTGTAGATGTTACCCTTTATGGAGAGGGTTGACTATAGCAGTGTGCCATTTTGAAAGGACAAAGCCTGAGATGAGGCTGTGACTGACCAGGTCACACAGATGTGGTGCCAGGTCTCTTTGTATGTGATGTAGAACACAGCCATGGATATGTTGGAGTCCCATGGAAGCTGTATCCTTGCCTGTGGACAATGCAGGTCTAACCTGGCCTGCAGTAATGCTGGGTGCCTGGCATTCATCTGCCATTGTGATTGTCACCTTGGGGGAGAGAGGGATAAAGCTGGCACTGAATGTGTTAGCAAGACTGTGGCCAATATCTGTTGTGTCAGGATAGGAATCAGCACTGTGCAGTAGCTCACAGCACTTGTGGTTATTGCTGTGGAGGTTATTGATATAATTATCAAAGGCTTTTTGTGATTGTCATCAGTGTCTGCTGAAAATCTGCCTTCATAGTTGCATGTAGGTGATTCCATGAGGGATCCCAAGTTGTGTTTGATTCTAATAAGAGGGTTCACCAGTCGTAGGATACCACCATTTTTGGCAACAGTGTCCTCCTTCTGTTGTACACTTTAGTAATGGCAGGGGGCCATCACAATGGCTTCCATTGTTTGGAGGATAGTGTGTGTTCTGTTGGCTATGGCTAGTATCATGCATCCATGTACATGTTTGTGCAGTGCATATGTATATGATGCAACAGTCATGCAGCTATTTCCCATTGGCATGGGTGGAGTGTAGTCATCCACCCCTGTTTTTATGACTGCAATGTCAGCATTGGAGAGGTTTTGCAAGGTGGTTACCTTTGTGGGGGGTGTGGGTGAGATGTTGAGCTCCATGTTGATTACACCATGTTTGGATCTGACCAGGTAGGGATTGACAACTGTGATTGAGCAGTGGAACTGATGAATTCCATGAAGCGTTGGGCCAGTGTAGTGGTGCTTTACTACTTTCCTCAGGTGATGGAGGGGTAGTCGAAGTCTACTATGTCAGTGTTGGGTTGGACCTTAATACACTCCAGGGTGTTGTCAAGTGTGCATTGACAGTCTAGGGACATATCTGGGAACCAATAGCAGGCTATGGTGTGGATTGCACTATTCCCCAAAGTCAGTTTTACTGGAAGTACCTCTGATGCATTATGCTGAGATACTATTCTGGAGGTGTGTATATCCATTATGGATATGGAGACAACACCACCAGTGGAGGTGTAGTCCATGTTTTGGTGCTGAAAGCTGTGGAATGTGTCATAGTCTGTTAGTGCAGGGCTGCTGTCAGGTTACAGCACAAATGTTAATGTCCTCCACTCTGAAGAGTGCTTTGAGTGACTGCATATTGACAGTTAGATGTCTACTGTTGAGCAGCATGACCCTCAGACTGTGTACATGTCTAGCTGTTACGGTGGTAATTTCATTTGGAACACTGCCTAATAAGGCACTATAGGGGTGGCAAGACACTTACCCTGTACCTGGAATTTAGGACATCTCTGGCAAGGCATTGAGGTCTGTTAATCATGTTATCCCAAGCAGAGAGATACTGGATCCCCTGAGAATGACACACAACATGTAAGCCAATGTTGTAGTCAATTATCTGTTGATAGTACTGCAGCATCATTCTGGGTGATGGCAGTATAATGCTCAGGGCTACTGTCACACCTGCCTGGACCACATAATCTGAGTGTTCAACCATGTCTCTTGTCATGTAGCCCAGGGAGGTATGTCTCAGGTCATTCACACCCATATGAATGATGACAGAGTGATACTTGTAGCTGTTGTGAAGTGGCCTGACTGGGTGTGTCATGTGCTGGATGCTGGCACTTGATAGTCAGTCGGCTATTACTTCCTCCATAATCAACATACTGAGTGGGACATCTGTGTGCTGCAGTACTGAGTCACCCATGATCACTGTGTTGTTCAAGGTGGTCAGCCTTAGGAACTTAGGTTGAAGGGCACACTGTGTAGGTGACATATGTGTCCTATGTTGTGGTGCCTGAGTGGGTGTCTGTCTTGCTGGTTTGTGCTGTTTATGTAAATGTCCATTGAGTGCCTCTGTGAAGGTAGGTGTGTGGCTTTTCATTGTATGTCAGGCTGTCATAGTAGGTGTTGTGGCAAGCTATGTGGTTGATATGGTGTGGTGCAGGTGTTGATCTCATCCTCTTGAACAGCTAGTCCAGTCTTTGCTGGAGAAGGCATATCTCCACATTTGGTGATACAGGGGTAACTTTCACTGGTCTGAGTGTTTGGAGTTTAGAGGCAAGGGTTGTCTGTGTACATGAGGCAGTTGCAACAGTGCCTCAGAATGGACAAGTGCACCAGGTTAATGAGTGAAAGCACAGAAAACCGCACTTCAATCATGCCAGGAGGGGTGGTCATAAGTAGTAGGTACTGGGACTAATTCTGTGATGAACAAGTACTGCTGATGGCTCCCAGGTGTGATACAGTTCATGTAGGATGCAGACAGGGATGATATGACATCCCATAGATACTTGCATTTGTTGCCTTTCAGTAGGCAATATGTACCTGCTCACTGGTGATGAGGGGAGGGGTGTGGGTGCAGTACATATCCACCTATAGTGATGCTGAGCCAGGGGAGGATGTTTGCTCTAACCCTATCTGCATCAGGTCGCCAGTAGCTATGTTGTGTGTATGTGATTTGATTGGCCACCATTACAGGTTGGGTTGGTATGTTGCCTCCAAGATTGCAGACATATGGGGAGATGGCCTTGTGGTTGTCCCTGGTGGATGTCTCCAATATGTACTCATAGTTGGCCTTACAGTAATCCACCTGTGACCTTATATGCTTGCTGACTTGATGAAAGGTTGGTTCCTGCCACTACTTTGTCCTGTACAGCCACTATAGGGACCAAGTCTGTGGTTTGTGTAGTGCTGCTGTCCAGCAAAGGGGATTATTCTACGTTGGTGGAGGCAGGTATGACAAGTAAGGTATCACTGAGTCCATACAGCCATGTATGTGTTCAATCAGTTGTTTGTAGTGGACTTGGCCATAAAGTCATAACACAGTTGGACACCCCTCCAATTTAATAATGATAATCATGCTTATTGTACTAACTATGGCTATGTCAGGGCAATGCAACAATCAGTAGCTGTAGAAATGTCACACTTTGGGCTGCACAGTAACTAACATTACACACATGTACAACATGTACAGCTGTTTTAACTGACATTTTACATCTCATGTCTGTTTTCATGAGGTGGGCACATACACCTACTCATACTGATATGTACATAGCTAATACCTCACATACATGTCTGTTCTATGTCAGTATGGCACACTAAATTCACACTCATGCTGTGCAGTCATCCCTCTCAACCTGTTACAGCAGGGCATCTGTAGGATCCTATGCATACATGGGTGCAATGGGACAAAATCAGTGACAGTGTCTCAATATTGCTGTAACATACTTCAGTCATTCAATAGCACAGTAGCCTTTGCACTGACAGGCATCTTCTGGAGGATGTCCAACAGTCATACTGCAGGAAGAGAGGGGAAAGGATAGGAGGGTGGTATTGAGGGTAAGAATTGTTAATGTTGGCAGTATGAGTGGTATAGGGACCAGGCAAGCAGATATGATGGCCTGGGGATGGTTGATATATTGTGTGTGTGTGCAAAAGACCACAAGGAAGGGAATTATGGCTGGGTGCATGGTAGGCAGGTCACAACTGTGCTATCAAGGTGTGGACTGGAATGGGGAAGGAGGTAGGGCTTCTGCTGAAAGAACAGTATGCCAAGAGTGTTTTTGGAGGATAACATAAGTGTCTGATAGAGTGATGTTTCTGAAGCTGTAAGCTGATGGTGTAATGATGACTGTTGTTAGTGCATATGCTATGCAAGTTGGTTGTGCGATGGATAATAAAGAGAAATGTGACGTCAGTTGGATAACGTGGTGATGACTGTACCCAGGGGTGATAGACTGGTCATTGCAGCAGATGTCAATGGGCATGTTGGTGAAGGGAACAGAGGGGATGAGGGATTGATGGGTGTGCATGGTGTTAAAAGGAGAGTAGACGGTTTGCAAAAAGGATGGACATGGCTGTGGTGAAACCGCACTATAACACGAGGGAGGAGCATAGGGTGACATACAAAAATGGAGTAAGATGCACACAGGTGGAATATATCCAATGTAGGAGGGACATTTTGAAGGTGATTGGAGACTGTAAAGTGGTGACAGGGGAAAGTGTATTTAGGCAGCAGTGAATGTTGGTATGTGAGATGATGTTGGTGATCGAGATGAGAAGGAGTGTGGGGGCAGCACCAAGGATCAAATGGTGTGAATTGGAAAAGTGTGCTTGTGAGGTGGAGTTCAGGGAAGAGTTCAGACAGGCATTGGGTGGCAGTGACAATCTAACAAATATCTGGTTAAATACAGCAGAGCTGGTAAGGGAGACAGCTAGATGGGTGCTTGGGGTGACATGTGAATGGAGGAAGCAGTACAAGGACACCTGTTAGTGGACTGAGGAAGCAATAAACAGTATACAGAGACAGAGGTTGAAGGAGTGGGATTGTTAGAGAAATGAGGAAAGTAGGCAGGAGTATGAGGAGGTGATGTGCATGGGAAAGGGAGAGGTGGCAAAGGCTGAGGATGGGCATATGAAGAGTTCAATGACAGGTTGGACACTAAGGCGGGATGAAAGGGATTGTACTGATTGGCTGGACAGATGCACTGAGCTAGGAAAGATGTGCAGCAGATAAGGGTGATAAAGGATGATGAGGTATATGTACTCACAAGCGAGGAGAGCGTGTTGAGCACATGGACAGTGTACTTTGAGAGGCTGATGAATGAAGAGAATGAGACAGAGAAGATTGGATGATGTGGGTATGGTGAATCAGGAAGAGCAATGACTTAACAATGGGGATGTAAGGATAGCTTTGAAGAGGATGAATACTGGCAAGCCTGTTGGTCCACATTACACACCTGTGGAAGCATGGGGTTGTTTAGGGGAAATGGCAATGTTGTGCTAGCCAGACTGTTTACTGATATCTTGGGAAGTGTGAGGTTGCATGAAGAGTGGGGAGAAAGTGCTTGAGTATGGCATTAAGAATAAGGTTGATGTGCACAGCTGTGACAACTACAGAGGGATAACATTTACCAGTCACAGCATGAAGTTATGGGTAAGAGTAGCGGAAGCTAGGTTACGCAGGGAGGTGAGGAGTACTGGTCAGCAGTATGGTGTCATGTGTGGAGAGGACACTACTGATGTGATATTTGCTCTGAGACTGTTACTGGGGAAATACAGAGAAGGTCAAGAGTTTCTCTGTGTCTCTCTGGACTTACAGTAAGCATATGATAGGGTGCCTAGACAGGAGTTGTGGTATTGTATGATGAAGTCATAAGTGGAAGAGACATATGTAAGAGTGGTACAGGATATGTATAAAGGGTGGGGTGACAGCATTGAGGTCTGCATTGGGATTGATGGATGTGTGCAAGGTGAAGGTGCGATGACATCAGGGATCAGATGTGAGCCCTTTCTGATTTGCAATGGTGATGGACAGATTGACAGACAAGATCATACAGGAGTCCCTGTTGACTATTTTGTTTGCAGATGACATTATGATCTGTACTGAGAGTAGTGAACAGCTTTTAGAGACCCTGGAGAGGGGGACATATGCTCTAGAGAGGAGAGGAATGAAGGTCAGCAGCACTAGGACAGAATATCTGTGTGTGAATGAGAGGGAGGATAAAGGAATGTTGAGGATGGATGGAGTACAGTTGGCAAAGGTGGATGTGTTCAAATGATTGGGATCAATATTTCAGAGTAATGAGTACTATGGAGGACAGGTGTAGAAGAAAGTACAGGCAGGATGGAGAGGGTGGAGAAGAGTGTCAGGAGTGATATGTAACAGATGAGTACCAGTAAACGTGATATGTAAGGTTACAAGAGGGTAGTGAGACCATATATGTTATATGGGTTGGAGACAGTGGCATCAACAAAAAGGCAGTGGTCAGAGCTGCACATGGCAGAGTTACAGATGTTATGATTTGCACTGAGTGTGACATGGGTGCATAGGTTTAGCAATGTGTATATGACAGGCTCAGGCCATGTTGGATGGATATGAGGCAGGGTTGGAGAGGCAGCATTAGATCAGTTTGAACATGTGCTGAGGAGGGGTGCTGAGTACATTGGGAAAAGGATGCTAAGGATGTAACTGCCAGGTAAGAGGAAGAAAGGAAGGCCTCAGATAAGGTTTCTGGATGTGGTGAGAGAGGACATGTAGGTGGTTGTTGTGAGAAAGCAAGATTCACAGGGCAGGCAGAAATGGCAACAGATGATCCACTGTGGCAATCCTGAATGTGAAACACCAGCAGACAATGAAGGGGGATGTTGTAATGTCAGTCTTCACAGATTTGGCAAGGATTTGACTGACATAACACAACTCTATGGGTAAATGACTACAAATATGAGGCACACATATGGTCAGTGTGCAGAAAACTGGACAGTGGAATGGTATGAGCTCAGTATATAACATGCAGTTCAACACATACATCTGCAGCAGTACTTTACTCTGCATATGCTCTGCATAGTTGTCTTATATTTACAAGACAAAATGTATATCATAGTTATATGCACAGGTAACATATGGATATGTACAACAGCCCAGTAGCCGGCCTAGTCACTACAGACAGAGCCACATGCTATGGCCATCAGTGCTGCTCAGCAGTACATCAGTACAGCAAGTCTTGTTCAGACAGATGCTTTCAAACCCCTATGTCCCATTATTACAGACCACCTACTGCATTCAATTACATGCTTACTTGTTTCATATACCTTTTTTGTTTTCTGGATATTTCACAGATATATCCTTTCTAATTTTTGTCTCACACTACTTCAGCTTTGCACTGATGGACTGTCTATGACAGAGGTGGTTTGAATAGATGGCAGCTTGTCTTTTGTAAGTATCGCTCATGATCATGTGATGGCCTGAGCACCAATTGGTGTTCTCCAGTTGCTGATTACATGCAGAGCAGCTGTGTAGTTATTCCAATAGCCAATGTCATGGCAACACACTCCTATAATTGAGTACTCTATGCAGGCATTGGCCCTTTCCCTTACCTGTGAGGAAGAGATCCTGGAGGTGTGTGAGCTAATACTCCTTACAAAATGACCTGTGGAGACAAGCCAACTAAATGGTGGAGAAGATTCAAGACTTAGGGGCAGAATGTGAGTATTACTGTATATGTTTTAATACTGCTTGTTTAATAGGGCTTGTCTGATCATGCTACTTCTGCATGGGTTTCAGTCTGACAAAGTTCTGTATCTGCATAGCTCTCAACTGTAGGGCTATCCACATAATGGCCAGAGGTTCGCATGTTATGTTTGGTCTGTTCCCCAGACAGGTGTTGTCTTTGACAAATCAGTAGCATACTCTGGTGATTGCAATTAGTACATGCCAACATCCATTTGTGTTTCAGACTTTATATCCCTCAGAAAATATATGTTACACAAACCCTGTAACACCAGCAATTTTCTGAGTGTATACCAGCAATATATGGCCATGTTTTGGGGCCTCAGTCTCAAATTAAGTCAGGCTTGGTACAGATGCCATACAGTAGGAGATTGATAGGTAGGGTCTGCCATTATTTTGTTCTGTCATTCCTGCTGAGGGGAAAGGGTGGACAACATGTGAGACAATGTAAATTCAAGAGGTTGATGTATGGAGAATGCTCTTAGATGCCCTTGTAACATATTTTATGTGGGGGAGAGTAACAAGTGTTTTAAAACTAGGTTGTTAGAACATGTGAGGCATATTACCGATGAGGAAGAAGACAGTTCTATAGCAGTTCATTTCAATAATTCTCATCATGGGGGTAGTAGTCATGAAATAAGATTTGTTATGTACAGAATTGGTTTAAATTCTTAAATGTGATACTTTATCCCCTAGGGGGTTGAATGTGTAGTGTAATTGGAGGCTGTGTATATACATTTAAATAAGTGTAGTGGGTTACAAGGTACTGCTTTGGAAAAAGTATGTTTCTCAGTTTGATCAAACAGCCATAAAAGAACAATTGCTATGCACAAAATCAATGTATGTTTTTAAATGTGATACTTTATTCCCTAGGGGGTTGACTGAGGAGTGTAATTGGAGGCTGTGTATTTAAATGTACTTAAGTGTTAATTGCTTCTTCTAATTAAGGCAAGTATGTTTTGTAATGTGTTACTCCTTGAAGGCTTTGGCAAAGACATCAGAGTAAAATTAATTTGTGTGAATTACTGGCTTTGTATTTTTGTTTACTATCTTCACTCATTGTAGTTGTGTTGCTAAGAGGTCACTGTATATGTCTGGTCATTGTGTATGGCCTATCATGGTTTTGTAGCAGCGTACTGTTCACTTATTTGGATTGGGAGGGGGCAGATGTGAGTGTCATGGGTTCTTTTGTATCCAGCTGTACATGCTGCCCCAGTTATGGGTGGTCTATCAGCAGCATATGTTTGTGTGGGCATTTTGAGACATGTATGTATATATATATATATATATATATATATATATATATATATATCTACACATCAGTATTTCTTGGTACTATATCTGTATATTGTTATACATATATATGTATCTCCACACATATCTATCTCTCTCTATATATATGTAATTTGTTTTATAGATGTATTTGTAGATAATAATTCCTGATTGCACAGTGTATCTTTCATATTGTAAACTGACTGTACTGCATATGTTATAAAAAGCATCCTAACATCTCACAGCAAATATGGTCTAGTGGTAAATTGCTGTGAATATGGTGTATAGCATCCCAGGGTCAAGACTGAGCATGGCTGATTATTTTGTTGCTGGCCAGAAGCTGGGCTGCTGGATACAGAGTAATTAAATCACTTTTAAGACGTTGTAAGTGGGTTTGCACAGCTTTGTGTGGCACTAAGCGGCACTAAAACATGGTTAAACTGATAGGCACTTAAACTATGTAGCCTTCGCTTACCAACGCTTACCAGTGCGCAAATATGCTTGGCAGAGCTAACTACTGGTTATCATTCACATTTAAGCAATGTGTAAACCTGCTAAGCATAGCTCAGCCCTAGTAACCATTGCTCACATTCCAGTCTCATAACATAGCAGAGTAATGACATCATGTAATACGTTTATTTAATTTCCTATATATAACATGCTTTTATGTGCTCTCATTACAGTAGCAAGGGGTGTTGCTATACTGTACAGGACACCAGGGTATACATGTGTAGTATCACATTTTTTTATTATTTATTATACATGGCTAGTATCACATGTTATATGCACTCATGTTTGCATATTACACCAGCTACAGTACACTGGTTTTACGAATATGATTCCACACATATTGTATTATGAAATTAGTACTGTTGACATTGATTTTCCATGTAAAATTAGATTGCCTATTGTAGTACTCCAACCATGCACCTCTGAACGCAGAGCTGGGACTCTGAGTAATACACTATATTGTTCTTGATGTTTCAGTTGTATATTTTTATGTATCTCCTATTGGATATTAATATGATATTATTATATACAGTGTAGAGTACTATGTTTTTTGCCCATGTCATTGAGGACTGCTGTCATGTAGTAATGGCATACATTTCAGTTTCAGCCTTCTATCCTTCAGGACATTCATCCTAATACATAACATGTTTGCTGTCCACGTCCTGTCTGTCCTCTGTGCAGATGCACAGATGTCAGGTATTGCTAAGGACATACAACTATATAGGTGCCCACATAGTTTTGTGCTGTGGGCCTGGGCACTGTCCACTCCAGCTAATGGGACATCCTTCATGTGGGCCTTGGCCCTATTACTTGCCTGTGTGAGGGACATTACAGAGGTGGTGGGCTACAGATTCACAGACAGTAGGTAGGAATACTTCACAGGACAGGGAATCTGGAGACAGCACAACAACATGGGGGACATATCTCCAGAATTGTGAACAGATTCTGTGTCATCATCAGTGCTGTTATACACATGGTGGTTTGATAGGTTGACAGGGCTTGTGTAGACATGCATTTAATGAGTGACTTCATGTATAACAGTGATATGTCTCTGACATACCTCTCCACTGGCATGCAATCCACAGAGTGGCCACATGTTTGCCTGTTATGTTTTGTCTGTTCCTCAGACAGTTGTTGTCCTTGCAAAATCAGTCAAGGACTCTGGGGAATGCAGTCAATAAATACTAAACTCCATTGGTATTACTGCTTTCATATTCCTCATAAAGGATATGTTACAACAAACACAGTAACATCAGCAACTGTCTAAATTTCTGACAGCAATATGTCCAATATACGCCTGTGTTTGTGCCTCTGTCCCAAAATGATGTCAGGCTTTGTCCAGATGTCATGCACTATGAGGCTCAGACGTATTTAGTAGAATTATTTCTTGCCTTCATTCTTCCTACCATCCCAGTGATGTAGTAGACCCACAGACATATTACAGGAAAGAAGCCATAGATATCAGTCCTGAACCTGTACATTCTGAGGTGAACTGTGCATTTGAGACGTCTGTGCATGTCTGGCCATTGTTGACAGACTGTTGGGATTGTGTACACCTGTCATGTGTACATGTTATTTGGGCTGTGAATGGAGGGAGGTAGATGTAAGTGTTATGGCTCTGCTCTGCATGCTGGTCCAATGTCTGCTGGTCTGTTGGCTCTATGCCTTTGTACTGGCAGACTGAGATGTGTCCTGTACCATGGTCAGGATTCAGACTACACTGAGAACTGGACCACTATATGCAGGGGTAGTGTGTGACTGGAAAACTGCTATGTATTTCTTCATACAGTCTGTATACTCTACTGTTCACCTGACCTACCGGTATGTGACTGTGGTGGAATTGGTTGTGGGTGCGCACTTTCACACTGGTGTCTGATTTTTGAAGCTGTAACATCCCTGTAGTGCCTGACATCCCAAAGGGGGATGACAACACATTCATTGACATTGA
>NC_056725.1:965109674-965197174 GCF_019279795.1 Protopterus annectens
TTTCCCCGTGGGGAAAATATCTGTTCACAAGAGATTAGTGTTTCTACCAGTATTCAAGTTTACAGCTGTAGAAATAGAAGACATGTTAGTAGCAGTCCCTGTATCTAAACCATGGTGTGTGGGTGCAAATGGGAGCTACAGACCTAGTCCTTATCAGACTGAGCTACTGGTGTCTGTTATTTGAGCTCTTTCTGTCTAGTACATACTTTTCTACACACTCTACTTTTTATCAAATATCTCTATTTGTTTTCCATAATAACTACAACAAAAATCAGAACAAAAAACTGTTGATGTTACTGTTTACACAATATGAGCAGATTATTAAAACTAGACATTTGGACATTTTAATAAAACATACTTCAATTTAGAATCATGTCAACACACTCTGCTTTTGCAGTCTACACCTGTTAGTGTCTCACACTTTCCTGTACATTCAGGACTAGATATAGCTGAAATATAAAGGTTAACACAAGGCAATGCTGGCAGGAACACAGTACAAGACATTACTGAAGAAAATACTTACTTTTGCATTTTGTCAGTTATTTCAGATCCACATTCTGAACTATGCAGACGAGCAGTGCTAAATCACTTCACTTCAGTTACTGCACGCTGCAGCAGCTACACAACTGTACTTTTCAGATACAAGACAAATGAAAGACAACAGTTTGAGGTAGTCAGCTTTATTATTTTTGACATAACATTTTCTATAACTCAGACATCCACAGTTAGTATTATTGCATGGTCTGCACAGGAGGACTACTTCTCATTTGTAACTGTTACAGTAGCCCTGACACAGCAGTTTCTTAGAAGTTTCTTTCAGCCACCCTAATACATATCCTACTCTTCCTGTCCTCAGTTGTACCTTGTTTGCTACAAAACTCTGTATTACATAGCAGCTGGCACTACTGAGTTCTAACACTGGCAGCCTGACACATGCATTTATTCAGTACAGTTAGAGCACAATTATATATACAGACAGTACTACCTTTACTACTTCTCATTTATTACAACAGATATTGCGAATATTTCTGTACTCACCAAACACTTGGCACAGTCGGACCAAGCACTGTGCATAGGGCATCAATGTTCGTGACCCTCTCAGCGGCAGCTGTATGGGGAAAGAACACACATTAAGCACATCTGTACAGTAACATATACATTTTTAAATAATTATTTAAAACACAGAGACTGGACACTTACAAACTTCTGGGACCTCCTCCGCTCCTGCCTCTTGGATCCACTGGGCCAAGAACTCATCCCTTCTATGCTTTATGTCATCATAGTGATGATGCACCTGCTCACCAGTTCGGGGAATGCCAGTAGCACTGGTGAGATTATGTGCTAGACGGTCCCAGGCCTCCGCTTTGTACAGGGAGCCCTGGTACTGGCCCTGCAGCAGTCTAGCTTTATGGTCTTTGATAAGGAGTCCGTCCATGACCCTGGACTCCTGGATGCCTGAGCATTGCACCCGAAAGAGAACACCCTCTTCTATGCCTGAAATTGTTGCTGCCCTGATCAGACTCAAAGAGATATGGCTGTATTCCCACCTGCGTGGTTTAAATAAGGCCATTTTCCCGCACTTTTCCATGATTGGCTGATTTTCAAATATGCTAAGCTATGCTTAGCTCTGCTCAAATCTGCTTACCAAGGCTTAAACCAGCGACGCAAAGCTTACAGTTGCTAAGGCTTGCTTATATTTTCATGCTTAAGCAATCCTTAGCTAGTTTCAGCAGAGCTGCAGCAGGCTTAGCTGACAGCAAATAATTATTTTTAAAAAAAATTAAAAATATTTGTATATTTCCATATGGCATTTTCCCAGCCCTACACTACCATATGTGAGGCATATGACTTACAAATACCATTCCAATTCATAAAAATTAATTTACAACTGCTTCCACACATAAAACATTGGTAAGAGCTGGGAGTTCAACCATGCATATCCTGCACGCTAAACTGGAGCTCTAATCACTTTGCTACATCAGCACCAAGGATTTCTCCTTCACAATTCTATTTGACTCTCAAACAAAATTTAAGCTGGGTTGAGCAAAGCACTGCGGCACTCAAACCCACTGCACTGTGCTTAAACTTTCTTTTTTATTGTAAAAAAAATTATAAAAATTAAATTATTACATATATTTATCTGCAGGTTGCAGGCATGTGGGGCAGGGATCTGGCCATTCTGGGGACAGTCATGTACTGTGCAGGCTACTTCTTAGGGATTGTGTGCTTACTTTGTTTTTCATTATTTCAGCATCCATGGACACTGACATGCTCAGTTTTACATTTCAGTGTCTGCAGACACTGAAATAATGCATAATATTAGAGCCAGGTTCTAATATTATGCTACTTCCTTGTTTGAAAGTGTCGTGCGGCACATTCTGAGTGCAGTGGATGTGTTTAAGTGTCCGTGCAGGACTTATACATGCCCCCTGCACTAGTACATGGATTGTGTAGGTGTAGGAATACAGCAGTGCTCCCTCATTAATGTAGGGCATGCTGCTGCTGTATTCCTACATGGAACAGTCCGTGCAGGAATAGACTGTTGTTGCACGGACTGTTCATGAATCCGGGTTTTTCTTTTTATGCTGATTATACTAGTAAGGACCTAGTGTACTTAGCTAAGTGCTAAGCCTGCCCATTTTTTTTTTATGTGGACAAGACCAACCATTCCCTAACGTATACGTGAACATCTTTGTGACATTCTTAAATTAGATAGGTATAATACACTAGCAAAGCATATATCTTATCAAGGTTCTGGTCATACTTTTATTTTTTAGTGCTGCAACTGATTTCAGAGAATATGAGAATGGGAGATCTTACTAATAAAACAAAGGAATGTGAAATGAGATTGAATATTTTGCTTCAAGCATATAATGGATAGGGTCTGAATGAGACTGTACCTTTAAAACCACATCTGAAGTCATGTGACCTGTACAAATAGCTTTGCCAGTTACTTTACTTCAAGTTGTGCATTTAAGCAGTGTATTTGTGTTATTTTTTTATGGTCTGCTGAAACATCCTTTGAGACGTGAAAGTGCTTACCTACTTGTAATTAGTTTTATTTGTTTTTAAGCTGTGCTCTTGTATTTCTTTTCATGTTTTTTACCTTTGATTGTTTTTGCTGCATTGGAGAAATCTGTATACCTGAACCTGGTTATTTGTTGCTGCTGTGGATTCCCAGGTGCTCCCAGGCAAACTGAAAGATATAATTCCTCCAACATATTCTGGGTTTGCCCAAGACACCCTTCCAGTAATTCATTTCTTATATACATTCCATGGTAGGTACCCAGAAAGCATCTTCTTAAGGTTCCCAAGCCACCTTGGCTGACGTCGGTTAGCACAATGGAGCAGTGGCTGTAATATGAGATCAGCCAGAGTTGATGAGCTGCACAGTATCAAGGAGAATGAGACTGGCTGCCCTGTAATGGAACCTCATTAATGTTATTTGTGTATATTATCTCATTCTTACATTTACTACCCACAGCTTATAACCATAGGTGAGGATGGGGACACTGACTTACCAGTAAATTGAGAGCTGCCTCCTAAAACTCACCTCTCCCTGCAATACCCTGCATTGTACAACACATTCAGTACTGCTACCACTGTAACCATCTGCTGGTCATTTTTCTGCTCCGCTTTACCTTCACTCATGAACAAGATCCCAAGATATTTAGGCTCCTCCACCTGAGATAACTGCTTCTCCCTCACCTGCAGAAGGAAATCCACTCTTTTCTGGAAGAGAGAATCATGTCAAATTTCATCTAATCTGCTTCACAGTTAGCAGCAAACCAGCCCAGCATGGAGACTATGGTGGAGATCATAGACACTTGAGGATAAAATACAGTTATCCAAAACCAACTGGCGAACATCAATGGTGAGAGAAATTGTCAGAATTAAAATAAGGAGATTTTCTATTGCAATGCTAGCTAGGGGTTTTCTCCAGGCTTGACTGACAGACTACTAAGTACTGAGAAGCCAAGAAGACAATAGTTGCGGCAGTCACCAAACTGATGGGTCTGTTGTGGGAGGAGTTTGATGAGGCCATGGAGTATGAATTTTGGATGCCTTTAAACAGGTTCTTACAAACCATTTGATGACTTAGGAAAGGGAGGTGGAATATTGCCTAGGCTGTTCTTCGCAAGGAAGATGAAGTAATGACCTCATGCAGAGACATTATTGAGTGATGGAAGGAACACTAAGAAATTCTGGACTCTGGTAGACCTACCCTCCTTTGAGGCAGTGCTAAATGCAAATGGTGGAACTGAATCCATTTCAGCAGATGAGGCTACTGTAAACAGTTCTACTGTGTTAAGGCTGTGAGAGTGAATGACCTTTGGCTCGGAATGCTGAAGGTTCTGGACATTGTTGGGGTGTCACATTTAATATGTCTTTTCAGTAAAGCTTGGAAGACTAGAACAGTAGCTTGGATTGGTAAACAAAGATATTAATCTCCATTTTCAAATATAGGAAAGGGAATGCATGTTGCAGTTATAGAGAGAACCATGCTTTTCAACTTCTGTGGAAAAGCATATGCCAATGTTTTGGGAAAGGAGACTTTGTCCAGTAGTCACCTTTTGGATCATGATGAGCAATATAGATACCAACATGGCACAGGACCACTGGCTTATGTCTCTGTTTTTGAGTAGTCATAACAGGGGTCACAGGAGTTTGCCAATACTGTCTTACATGTATTTTGTGGACTTGAAGAATGCTTACTGTATACCCATAGACATTGACTTGGAAAAGGCATATTGTATGCCACCAGACATTTCCAAGTCAACAATTGTCCTCTGTCTGCCTTTTACACATCTGTTGCCAGCATTTTAGCAGTAGGCACAGTGAGGCAGTATAAAACAGCTGCTTACTTACTGACGGCCATTGGTTATTAACTAGGAATGAGTCTACATGAGACAGGTGAACACATTTATTACAACTAGAGGTAGACCTCTCTAAAAACTAGTTGGCAGTACCCTTTTTAACTCTACAGCCTCACACCATAAGACAACACAAAACTATTCTGTGTTGAGGTAGTTTCAATTCCATCAGATCCCTCAATTATTATAACTTCAATGGACTTTCTTTCTACAACCTGACAAGCCCTTGAGACAATAGGGTTTATAGAAGAATCTAGGTTGTGTTAAATATTTTCAGATGGGTCTCCTTCAGAAGCTTGAGTTTTCAGAAAGTTGGAATTTATATGGTTGAGACCATATGATCAATGTTTTGAAAACTCAAAGCTTTTGAATGGCGATCATGGTACAATGAGGCTTGAGGAATTTACCATTTTACTCACTGTGGTGCAATCTTGGAGTTAGTATCTATAATATGCAGGGGGTGCAGGAAGGCAGAGGGGGCTCGCCCCCATACAAAAATGTAGAAAAAAAGGTAGATTTTTATTGTTTTCAGAAAGTCAATCATATGGTCTCGACCATTTGAATTTCAACTTTCTGAAAAGTCGAGCTTCTGAATGGGATTTTTTCAAACAACCTCACTAAATACTTAATTATAGAATGGTGAGTATCTTCTTTTCTGTTAATTTATTTTATACAGCATTGGGAAAGAAACATAGGTACTTCCCATGTCGTTATATGCTTCTTGTGGGCATTTACATTTAGGTCATAGTTAGAGGTCATATATACAAACCGTACTTAATACATTTAACATAAGTGTTTGCACATTTGTCTGCATTTTACTGGTATGCTAATGGGCAGTTGCGTAATGACACTGATGCCAAAGGTTTGTGCAGCTGTACTGCCTTGTTTATTTGATGGATTGTTTGATTGTTAATAAGGTGGGCAGACTGATACAATTTTCCTTTTTTAGTTGCCTCGTGGGACAAACATTATATATAATGCAAAGCAGCAACATCTGGTGTTTTAAATGGTAGTAAAAAGTGCAAGTATCTGAGCATCACTGAACACTATTCTGTCACATAAGACAGGAAAAACAAAAAATTCAATACTTAACATTTTTATACTGAGGTCAGTCTGTTTCTATTATTAATAAGGGGTACAAATTCTGAGGTTAGTCCGTTTCTACTATTAATAAGGGGTACATGTTCTGGGGTCAGTCTGTTTCTACTATTAACATGAGGTACAAATTCTGAGGTCGGTCTGTTTTTACTATTAATAAGGGGTACAAATTCCAGTGCATATAGCCCCCTAATAGCAGAGTATGATTCTTGATTTGGGCCAGCTGGCGAAGACAGAGGTTTGGCTTACTTAACTAAGTAGACTTCTTCAAAAAGGTCACTAAAACAATGGATAAAGACAAGATAGTTCTTACCACCTACCTAGAGCTGGCCAAAACTGTTGACACAATACCTCATTCAGAGATAGCAGAAAAACTTAACAAACTTGGAATAAACTCCTACATTATCCATTGGATTGTCATCTGGCTTAAAGTTGGAACTCAAGAAGTTAAGATAGGGGAAGAGACTTCCACAAAAAGACCAGTCACCAGGGGAGTCCCACAGGGCTCCTTGCTGAGACCTCTCCTGTTTGGAATCTACTTCTCTGAAGTAAAGGCAAATACTAAGGGTCTCCAGCTGACAAAGTCTGCAGATGATTCCAAGTTAGGAGCAGTGATTGAATCCCCAAATGACTCAGACATTTTGCAGGAAGGCTTGTACCAAACAAATAACTGGTAGAAGAGCAATGAACTTAAATGAAATAGCAAAAAGTGCATTATTGTATCCTTTGAGAAATCCATTACCTTGGAAAATTAACACATTGACAATAAGCCCCTAACAGTCAACCCTGCAGTTCAGAATTTAGGACCATATGTGGACAGTTACTTAGCATTCAACCAGCATGAGCTCATAGTAGTAAGACACTCCTTCTATGTAGTGCAGCTTATAAGCAACGGGATAGGTTGCTGGTCTAGGGATGCTATTGACCCCTTTATACTGCTGTCATCAGGCCAGTCATTAAATATAAAGTCCCTTTTGGCATGTATCCCACCAAGTATATGCAACAACTCAAACGCTCACAGAGGTTTCTCACCAAGAGAATACTGAGCCCAAAATATATGTCCTTCATGGAGCACTTCAAAGCGCTGCCACTGTATTTGGTATCTTACAAACTGCTGACAGGAGACCTGTGTCTGGCTTATAAGGCATATTCTGACCCATTACTTATTGATTTACTGCACATCCATAAGTTGAATGGTATCAGAAATACACAATTTATTGACCTAAACCTCTTCAACTTAAACACAATAGTTTGGAGAGTCAGGTACATCTCAAAGAGGTTAGCACTATTTTGGAACATACATCCCATTTATGTAAAGCAAAGTTTATCCCTGTCTGTTTTCAAGTGTAATCTGCATCTATGGATGGATATGAGGGAATTTACTGCACCCTGTATTACTTGTGGATAAAGGCAGCACCTAAATGCTCTTTCCTCCAATATAACTTCTATAAATAATCAATAATTCCTTAGAAATAATCACTACTTCTCCCAGAACTATCAGTATCCCATAGGTAGTATATAAATATAGACCTTGCAATTGGGTAAGGGTAATTTGAGCCAATGTGATAATTTGTTAAGCTTAAAATAGCCTGTAAGGGCAGTTAGTCTAATATTTACCTATGAACCTATGTAATCTTTAAACATAATATTATTGTATAAATTGTAATTGTATTATTTCCGTGTGTGTCATTTTTCTTGCTCTATCATGAAAACAGCTATTTGCCCGTTTTGTACTAACTGCTTTTTTCTATTGTTCTCCCATACCAGCATTTGAAAAAAAAAGTCATTTGACTGGTCCACATACACATTAAGTGAAGAAACAAACAAAATAGCCATAATGGATACATGGTCTGAAGGAGATACTAGTTCTGGTACCATATTATGTTCAGGATACCTAAAAAGGAGGGTTAGAAAGGATAAGGTTTACAGTTTTGAGCAAGGATGAAAAATATGGAGAAGGAAGGTAGCACTGACAAAAATGCTGGGTTTAAAGAAGGAAAAGGAAGCCTGGAAAGTTAGTAACTGTAGTACGCAGTACATTGATGATGGAAAGAAGTGATGGTGAGATACTCAAAAATGGAATTAAAGAGTAGGTACAGAGGAAAGAGTCATAGTAGCAGGGGCTTTAGTTTTCCAGTATTAAACTGAAAGGTGCCTACTTACAGAATAAAGGAAGGAGGTAGCAAGAGCCCCAGTGAGAACAGATTACAACAGAGTGCATGGATCCATATATGGATCAATATCCCTGGGCTGGTTTTATTGACATGAAGGAAAAGGATGGGGGTGTCATAAATTAGCTGGCAGGCACTAATGAAAATGCCACTGTGCATTTACTGAAGACTGACAAGGGAATATAATGGCCAGCTAGTGTGCTGGTGAGGAAGTACAGATGAGTAAACTCTCACGTATGAGAAAGTATGGTGAAAAAAGATACAGGAGAGGAGATAAGATGAGCTAATCACAGTGGAGGAACTGTTAGAAATAATGGGGCATGCAACACCAGGTGTTCTTGGCCACAATGGCCAAGCATCATTGCATGTTGGGCTTTAGAGTTGGGAATGGATATGGCATAATGCAAACAATCACAATGGATATGAGTATGGGATACCACAGACTCCTCTTGGACAACAGGAACAAGTACTGGATTAGGTTCAGGGGTCAGCAGTGATTTCCTGCTTCCAACTTTGAAGAGAGTTACTTAACATGTATTGTAGCATAGCAGTGCAGGTATTAATGTATTCCTGTTTTCCTTCCTTTTATCACAAGTGAACATGGACGTGGTTCTGTGTCCCCTATGCCACCTGATGTCAGTGTCTCATCAAACTCTGATGATGACTGTAGCCAAAGTGAGGCACAACTGGGGGTTGCAGAGGCTGATTCTGACACACAAGTTGACATCCAGTGACCACCCTTATTATCACCAGACACAGCCAGTATGCCTATGCATATCCAGTCCACTGAAGCCATAGATATTGGATAGGTGGAGGGTGAGGACACTGACCAAGAAAGTGTGGCTACTAATGCGGCTTACATGACTGTTGACACTAGCTATAGCCAAATTATTGGTAAGGTGCCATACAGGTGGATTGATAGTGGTGCTCAGCAGAGGCCTGCTGTCCCTCCCCAACCTCTTGCAGGTGTCCCATCAAGTGTCACTTTATGTATGTTTAGGGCCATCATGGGGGAACAGGCATGTTCACAAAGGAACTCCAGGAGAATACTCAGGGTTATAGATGCATCAGAGTCTGAATCTGTGACTGCCTGCATGGTGTTGTTGATTCCCAGGATCAGTTGAATGGCACATTAGAATGGGATGTGTCTGTGAAGGAGCGCAGTACATCTGTCACGGAACGCACATTGTATGTGATGGAATGTCTGCTGGGCATCAGCCTCGTGGCTGTATGTCAGTAACTACACCTGCTGAGAGCCAATGTGGCCATGCCCGATCACACTCCCAGATTGACAGTACATCCACTGCTCCAGCTGGGAGTATGCTGTCCACACCCAGACATAGCAGGGCATGGGGTCATGGCCCTGTGTGTTCCCATGAAGGGAACATGTCCAGCAGATATCTTTCACCTTCAGGTAGTAGCACAACATCTGACCTTGGGCATGAAGGTGCCAGTGTAACTCCTGGCAGAGCCAATTCCCATGTTTGGGTGCAGAAAAGATGAACTGTCAGCTCTACCATGCATGGCACACGGCTGTCCAACATACAGACACATAGGCCTAGCACTGAGCTTGGATGTGTTCATGCAGACACTCACATACCAATGTCACATTGAGGGCACCTACAGACACACATGCAACATTTACATGGTCCATCTTGCCTGCTTCCTTTGCTTACTCAACTACACATACTCTCGCCAGCTTTTTGTGTCAGCCTAGGCCTCTTTCACCCCCACACAACACCCTGTGCAAGTGATGATAACTGTGCCACATCCCTGTCATATATCTTTTGGATTCAGAGATACTAAAGCTAGGTGGCTGATGCACAGGGTGACTATCTATATTAATATGATGTTATTAACTCTATTTGTGCTGTTGAATGGATAATTGTACCTGTCATTTAGATTGTATGTAGATATTTAGACAGTTGCGAGCATAATAATTTATCTACTTTATAGTGGATACTTTTGTAAGGGCTGTGAATTCAGACAATTAGATGTGTCTCATTAATACATCTAACTTTCTCTTGAAGAATTGTTTTCTACAAATGTATGGGTGCACAGTCAAAGTTGACCAATCATGTTCAGAGCTCAGGACTGTATGTCAGCACTGAAGACAAATTTCATCAGAATGGTAATACAGTTTAATGTTCCTGTTAGCATGTACATCATCATAGGTTCCAAGGTTTATAGGATCTGACTAGGGTATTGACCTGATGTTGTTTAGAAGCATATCTGTTACATCACAATATAATAGTAAAAGCAGATATAATGCATGGCCAAGTTTTGTCGAGGAGTGAAGCAGCAGTGATCCATGGCAGATGACTTTCACAACAAGTCATCCAGACTGCCCTTCAACAGGGTAATAGAGGTGCTCTGCTTGACATGGATTTGAAGCCTACTGCAGAGGAGAGACAGCCTTTAAGAGATGCATTTGTCTCTCCAGCATGTCCTATCTTTGTCATAGTGTACATTGACATTGAGGTCCCTGGAACAGTTAACTCGAATCCTAGATTACTTATGCATGTGTAGCATTTTCGGCCCATTTTAGCCACAGATAGCCCTGTAAGGCCTATATAATCTGCCTCAAAGCTATCTATATGATACTGCACACAGTGACAAATACATCATTCTGCCTACAGAAGACACAAGTTGGAGACCTTCAGATGTTTTATTACCAGACATGTCTGAAGTCTGTCAAGTTGGTGTAGATGTGTGATAAAATACATTTCAAAGGGTGGATTATATTCATTAATATGGCTGATTAGGGATGAGCATAGAGGATTGCTAACATACATTGCTATTGATGTAATGCCATTGTTAATCAGATGTAAGATGTAGAATGTCTACCACCCCACAGTAGACCCAGGCTGCAGTTAACAAGGTCTATCAATACAGAAGTGAGGAATAATGTACTCATGGTTGTTTTATAATAAGCAGAAACATTTATTATTACCACAGGGTATGCTGATGCATTTCTGTGCAGTTCAGGTAACACCAATGACTTTGTCAGCAGTCATAAGTGCCACAGACCCTCTATTTTGTTCAGGACTTCTGAGACATACTGTATTTGTCAAACATGAGGGGCCACAACACTGACAGTTCTGTTACCACACAGGTGAAATGTCCCCTTGAGAACACCTAACTGGAATGCATCTAGTGTCTGGAGGTCACCTATTTCCTTGTGTCTGAGATGTATGCAAACTGTATCCATTGCCTTATGGCAATGGTTGCATAAAGTTATGGTTCTGTAATTACAATTGTATTTTGCCAATCATCTCTTTTGTGCTTGGAAAATGGTCACTGTATTCCATTCTTTGTGGACAACAGCAGTATTCAGACTGTGGTTTAATATGGCACCTAGAATAGTAGCTCACTGTTGAAGCACATGAAGAACACAGGCCAGAATGCTATCTCATCTCCTGGAGACTGTGCTCCTAGTGTTGGAGAGTGCAGTGATAACTTTCTCATTGTAGATACCACAACTTGAAGGTGATACTGCACACATGGTTTGTAGCAGGTTTGGTTGTAGCGGGGGGAAGGAGGACACTTTTCAGCCGACCATGTCTGCTGTGAGGTTTGGAAGTTACACTGGGTCAATGTGTGCACTACCATACACAAGTGGATCCAAATACATCTGAGTTATATATATATATATATATATATATATATATATATATATATATATATATATATATATATATATATATATCAGGTTTGCAGATGTATATGAAGAAAGCCTTATGGTTATCCCTGGATATGTTTTTGAGTAAATTATTACCATAGTTGCTCTGTAAGGGTTTTTCAAGGTGTCTTATTTGCATGTTTATGCTGAAGAGGGTGGCCTTCCAGTCTTGGATTCTCAGTATTGTATTTGCAAACAGCAGCTTCTTTCAGTTACTGTATAGCGTAGTAATGACAGACATCTACCGGTATGGTTTGTGTTTTCTGGAGGATCTTTGTTTGAGCCTATCAGGCAAGGCACGGCTGTGTGTATACATTTATGTAGATGGGTAGACAGGACATCAGGGAGTAAGTTACTATAGGTGCCAATGTCCTTTGTGGAAACTGTGTCTTGGAAGTAGTTTAGACCATCCCTTAGGAGGGTGTAGTTACCTTGGATGATGAGGTGTCAACATCTCCATCAACATTACAACTATGATGTTTGTGCATATAATAACAGGAATGTCACTGTTGTCTGTCTTATATAGGATGAGGTGACATCTACCCGTCTGTCAGGCCAGTGTGTGACCATGGCCTATTGTGACGTAGACATATCCAATAATCCGATATCACTGATGACACCAGCAGTGTCTGTTGAAGACAAGAGGACAGTGTCTCTTATGCTGCTGTAAAACACTCTGTATAACATCCCCCAACAGCTCATACACATATGCACACAGTTCACTATAGTGAAAACAGAACACCTACCCTGTCTAGGTTTAAATATTACAGAACAGAGTACTTAATGTATGTACCACAGCACAAGTCTGATTTTAACAGGACTGCAGGTGATCTTATGGTACATGACATCAGCAGGCCACATGGAGAACAAGAATTCGTAGGATTGCCTTGACTGGATGTTTGTGCAAGCACAAAAATAGTGCCGTGCAAAACCATGCCATTTGAGAAGTCAGTGTAGGATACACACTTACACTGTTCTTTATGGAAACACACACAAATTTGACTGTAGGGAGGATAAAACCCCTACCTATCTAGATTTACATACTTCAGATCAGATTAGTTAATGTGCATGCCACAGCACAAGTCTGACTGTATCAGGACTGCAGGTGATATTATGGTAAATGATGTCTGCAGGCCATGTGGTGGACAAAAGTCTGGAGGCCTGCTTTGACTGGATGTTTGTGCAAGCACCAAAACAGTTCACTAAAATGCACATACCACAACACAAGTCTGACTGTATCAGGACTGCAGGTGATCTTATGGGAAATAGCATCAGCTGGCCACGTGGTGGACAATAGTTTGGAGGCCTGCTTTGACTGGATGTTTGTGCAAGCAACAAAACAATGGAAACCATGCCATTTGTGAAATCAGATTGGGATACATCCACCAATTTTTGTTTATACACATACACATAACTGACTGCTGTGAGATTAGAACCCCTACCTACTTAAGTTTATGGACTATAGATCAGAGTACTTAATGCAAACACCACATCTCAAGTCTAATTTATGTAGGACTGCAGGTGAACTTATACTAGATGACACAACCAAGCCATGTGTTCAACAACAGCTTGGGAGGTGTCCATAGTCACAATGCTTTGTAGTGTCATCTGATGCTAGTAGTCTAGCAGACAAATACTGTTTAGTAGCCTAGTTGTGTAACGGGAATACACTTATTGATCCTATTTGTCTGTTTGCATTTGATTGAGCAAGCCTGTGAGCACCATCAGTTGCCCCTGTACATGAGGGATAACACAACATCATATAGTACAACTTGTGCAGTGGTTGATATATCTGTGGAAAACTCAAGGTGACCCAGGGCTGTTGTGCTTGTTGTAGGTGTTGTTGCTGGTGAGGAAACAAAGGGAAGGCTTGTCAATACATGTACATATACTTATATTGTGCCCTGAATTTGCAATGTTTCCACATGTAGTCTTAGGGGAGACATAGTGTCTGAGAATGATAGGGCACCATACTTCTCAACTGTCCAGAGTTTCACATAATGTTCAGATGTTTGACTCATATTTTATTCTGTTTCACACAATGTTGTGGTTTTCTGGAAAATCAATGGCAAATCATTGAGAAATGACATCCAAAAATAATAGCAGACATCTGAATTTCACGTCATATCCTTCAGAAAATTGCAGCAGCAGTGGTGCAGTGGTTAGTGTTGTCACCTCACAGCAAGAGGTTCTTCGGTTTGATCCTTGGCTGGAGTGCCTTATGTGCAGAGTCTGCATGTCCTCCCTGCAGTCCAGTGAACTTTAAAGACATGCAGGTAGGTGTGTGAGTGTGTGTGCATCTTCTGTGAAGGTTGGTGCTGGACTGGCAACTTGACACCATAAAAACTCCACTGCTAATCAATAGAGGACTGGTGGTCATCTGTAGCAACCTCTAAAAGGGAAAAGCTGAAAGACATCCTTCAGAAAAGTCATGCTAAAGCAATGCCTGTTAATCTATCAACTGTGTAAGTGCAATATTTAAAACTGGCCCAATTTTTGGTCCCTTGTCCCCCCCATTCAGAAAGAGAGCTATAGCACTAGAAACATCGGATTTGCACTATGGTTAACTAAGTATACACGCATGCACCTTTGCCTTTTTTTTTTACTGTTTGTACATAGGTAAGCAGTGTGCAAACACGAGGCGCATTGCTCACATCTTAGTCTTAGTATTATATAATATATTCCCTTTGCTATTCTTTACCATGAGCTGAGATTTCCCCGATTACTAAAGGCAATAATTGAATGTATCCGGTGTCTGTGGTTGACAGTCAGACATAAATCTTATTTCCTCCTTCATTGTTTCTACACTGCTGTGCTCCATGCATACTGACTAAGCCTTATCAAAAAGGTTTTAAACATGTGGTGCATCATGCAAGTGTGAAATTAAGACACAACAAAGTTGATAACAATATGGGACACAGAGTCACAGTCTCTAAGACACAGCCTATTGATAGCACATATCCAGGATACAAACCCACAACAGCAATACAGCTTCATCAGACAGGATGGCTGCCTTAGTCCTTTTAGCCATAGAAGCAACTTACCTGAACAGGGGTCATTCATCACACAACCACCTACATAAAATGTACACTGCTATGCGTGAGTTTCCTAACACATACAACATATGATCAAATCTATTGTATTCTCCTGGAAATGTGGGGGATAATTGTGACAAACACCCATTTACCATTGGTTTGGGGGTAGAATAGATGGGTTGCTGTTATGGCAGTTACAAGGGGACACCCCTGTTTTGGGAGGTAGGGGAACAAACCACATCTACTGTTAGGATACAGACAAGTTTGAAGTCAGACATTGCAATGTGTAGCCTCACTTTCTAACTTCTGGCTTAAATGATGTACCAGTCCCTAGGTCCCTGGCATAGAGTATACTGCAAGACTCCACCAGATATATCTAGGCACTAGAACTGTGACTTCAGAAGCCCAGACACATGCGCTATGATGTTTCTAGTTTGTGTGTGTGCCTCATTATGGCATTCGTCTGTGGGTGGGTGTACATTTCTGATGGGTGTCATCATCCACAGTTCCAGGGCATATAGACAGCATCCCCCAGTAAATGTCCATGTTGGATGTCCCCTCTAGCAAACATCTGGTACAGCTGTGATGTGTGCCAGATATGGGAGTTGAGATAACTGCCAGGGTTGCCAGCACACACATTCAAGATAATTCTCTGGATATTGCACATGACTTGGCAGTTGATGCAGTGCTATCTCATGCAGTTAATGTAGATTCTACCCTGCTTACAAGGTGGTGCCTTGATGTGTACATAAGTGCAATCTATGACATCCATTACTTTAGAGGGTAGTGTGCTATATGGTAGAACTGTTGCATTTTACTGGCCCTCTCCTTAGGGGAAAGGGGAAATGATATGTGCTCACTGGCATGTAGAAGCATAGATTACAGGAACTGGTGGAGTATCCTGGATGCTGATGCCTGTGACACATCCATCATGTCCCCAGCTGGTCCTTGAAAAGTACCTGTAGCTAATATTCTAAGGGCTACACATACTTTAGTTTCCACTGGGATGGGTTCCCTTTGGTTGGCTCTGGCTCTGAGTAGAGGGTGACAGAGCTCACAGAGTTCTTGTAATATGTCTCTTTCCACCCTGTAGCGCTTTACAATCTCCAGCTCATGTAGCACCTGGAAGGTTACCCTGGGCCTGAACACTCTTCTCCTTCTTGGCCTAGGCCTATTGTCAGCAGCACCAACAGCAGTGACTTCAGCCTCTAGCACATGCAGATGTAGAATAGCTGCAGCAGCCTCTAGCATTATCTCAGTTAAAATTTCTAGTGCTCCAATGGTCTTGAAATATCGAGGGAAAATCAAAATGTAGGCTGTATGCATACTTTATACATTTTTGAGTAAGTCCACCATGTGAGATTGGCTAATAAAGATAGAATTCACCTGCTTAGGATATAATTAACATGATTTAAAGGACCTGCTTCAGTGCCCAGTAGTGAGCTGTGCGCAGCAGCGAGCAGGGGAGTGCAGTTCTGCATAATTAAGATAAGTCATGTATTTTATATTTTCATCCCTGTTGTCATGAAACATACAGAAAATGCTAATTACTGCAATTTACACGTCATTTCATGCCCTTGCTTCCGTGTACACTCCTGTATGTGGAAAACATCCCTGTACACCACCAAAACGGACATGGAGTCTACATGGTTGAGTTTGAGGTTGTTGGATCGCTCCACAGTGCTGTTTCTCTTCATTAGCATAAATTTCAGCTACGTATGCTGACATTTACATTTCACAAAAGTTTCTGGGATTGTGAGTACTCGTGATTGCATGCCACTAGATAGAATTTACTAAATTTAATACTCGCTGTGCCTGTGTTCACATTGCAATGTGATGCACACACAGAAAAAATGACCATGTAAGCTTTACTGAATTTGCACCATAGATATATATAAATATATAAATAAGTAACTATATACATAAGTGATACATATGTACACAGACACATGTATATATTTATATATCTATAGCGATATTATATATATATATATATATATATATATATATATATATATATATATATATATATATATATATATATATATCTATATTGATAGGTTCGTCAGTAAATACTAGGCAAATCAGTTTGTGGACTACTACATGTCTAGCCAACCAGAATGCAACCAAAGGAGAAAATCAAAACCTACACTTTGAGTCTGTGAGGTAACCACCTTAACCATTCCTTTGAATTATCTAAGTAATTTGAGGACACAAGGATGCACACTAAGGCTAGATAATACAGAAAATAATGCGGCTGTGCAGTTTGTATTTCTGATGAAAAAGCATGGCCAACAATGCCACATGTAAATATAAAACTACAAAATAAATTTTAGTTGCAACACTTAAAACTACACAAGGCAAGCTGCAAGTGAATTATAGAACACTGTATTCATACTCTGTTTTGAAGCAACCATACATGGAAAAAAACCTCAATTTTGGAAATACCTTCCAGAATCTTCTCAGAGAACCTGCTAGTGTTTAAACTTATGAGAAAGGCTCAGTTACAGTACACCAGGAACATTTTTTTATTCTGCAGACTTGTTCATAATGCCTGGATTCATAACCCTCTTATTGGGCCAGGGATATGCAGAAGTGGATTCTTGTTATTTAAATGCCAGAAACATGCTCTAAACCTTCTTGTAGGTGTTAAAAGTTGTGCGTTAGTGTTTTATTTTCAGTTTTATAAAATAACGTGAAAAATAGTGTAACGGGTTTCATGATTTGTTTACTGAAGGGACAATACATTTAAAACTGATTTTTCAAGGATGCATGCCGTAAATATTATTGCAGCATTTTATTACTAACCATCTCATACATTTTATTTACAAAACCCTATAATTTTTTTTTCAGAACTGTAAGCTTTTTATTTTGATTTAAATGAATATGACAAGTCATATCTTGAGCTTCCTGTGCCATCAAAGAGCTGAAGCATCATCTGATACTTTATACATTTGCTGCTGTAGCAAATGAGTTACTGCTGTAGCTTGAATGAGTTAATAAAACTGTTACCAGTTTTCAATGCAGGCAAAACCTAACTTTTGTAGTCTGACAGAAGATGCATGTTATTAATATGATTTAAGTTTAGAAAAAAACAAAAGGACAAGGCTCGCCCTTCTGTATTGCTTTATAACTTGCTATTTTCAAGACAAATTCCTGGCCACAAGATTCACATCTTGGTTTCCTTTGCTTTGGAATATAGCAGTAACGTGTAAATGCAAGGTGTTAGGAAGGCATTATGAGGTTAGAGCGCACCTTTTGCTTTCGTTAATTTATCAGCATTTGCCATTACACGATGAACCAAGAATGTGGTGCTAAAGTTGTACTCGTAAACACAGTGTATATATCTTTTTATTTTTATTTAATTTGTTTTAAACTGTTAGAGCCCACAGGTACTACCCATTTTCAGTTATGACCTAGGGAATACACTGAGCTTAGAGAACACAGAGTGAGGCTTCAAATTATTTAAGTACGATTCTTAATGGAAATGGTGAATTCTAACATTCTGTTGTTGTACAGACTGCAAATGCTGCTTAATAACAGCCTAAAGCTGTTGCGGTGTTTATACATCTGTTGTAATAAATAGCATTATTGGTTATATGTTTTTATTTAAATCACTTATTGGAAGCAGACAGCATCAGACACATTTCTCTTCTGTTGACAATATCAACAGCTACCCTAAGGCCTCTTCAAAGTTGTCACTGCATCATGGCATTTGAGTTGCTACTGTTGCCAGTAGCAACAAGGTGCACTGGTTAAAGAATGAAATCCATACACTGCTTGACTCATGTCAATTTGCTAAGATGATGAAATCATGTTAGTCTCTCATGGCTAATGCTATTATTTCAGGTACCAGGACACACGAAGATGGATCATTATAAATATTTAATGTAAGCGCTTATATAAAACAGTAGAAGGTCATAAAGAACAGATCCATTTAAAAGCAAAAACTCAAGTATGTTATTTCAGAACTACAAGACCTATATAAGCAAGTGCAAATTTTTAGAGCTTATTGCAGTTGCAAAGATTTCTTTATGATTTATAGCCTGTCATGGAAAAATTATATTTTTGTATCAAATTAGTCAAAACTCTTTCTGTAACATTCACATTTTTATGGCTCAAGTATTTACATATGCCAGGATGGTTAATCCATATTTTAGTAAAGTGTAGTGTTAAATAAATAATTATTCCATCCTTTTCTGAGATTTGTGGGATTTGTAGCTGGATGTTTTGTTTAACATTATTTCACTCTTGTACTATTTTTAGAAATTTATTTTTGAGGAATCTTTCTAAGCAACTACAACACATCAGGATTACATTTTTGTGGGTGCATAAATATATATGCAAATCTTTTAAGTTTTAAGATTTCACTGCTTAATTTCACATAAAAAACATTTCTAGGGCAGTTATGGAAACTGTTTCCAGACTTTGCACTGATTTTCCTGTGCTGTGTTTTCATCACCCTTCTTATTTAACATACTCAATACCTTTTATCCTTAAAGTGTCAATGATACTCTGAAGCTATTGGCTCTTATTGGAGTATATGTTGGATATTTTTAATCACACCCACCTCATTTATTTGAATTTGATAAAGAATATGAGATATTTTAAAGTCACAGTCTTTGCAGCTGATCATATTTTCTCCTTGTAGTATAATTAATAGAAAGAAAGAAAGCTGGGCCAATGCACTCAGTTATTATGTAGCTCTTCTCGATAGCCAGAACAACAGGTAGCCAGCCACACTTGTTCATTACATATATAGCTTGCTAGGTGTGTTTTGGTAATGCACAGCTCTTTGCATCATCACTAAGGTATGCATGCCCTGAATGCTTGCAGCAAGTGGTGTAACAGTCAGCTCATTTCAAATTTGACCTGACCGATGTATGCATATAAGAACACCTGCTATTATGGTGATTGCCACTTTTTGGCTGACTTTATTGATTTAATGTTTTCTAGGTTAATGCAACTTATGATGCTCTGCTTGGCAATCCCTTTATCTCGCCACTCATTTGTAACATATTATTCCCCTAGTTACAGTGTTAGCTTATTTTTGGATCATTTTAGGAGGGACATGGAGCTGCAGGAGCCTTAGAGTAATGACAAAGAAATGCAGTTTACTGTTTAGGTGACCAGCTAAGTATCATTAACCAGTTAGTGTCCGAATGGACAGAAAGGAAGGGAAATGAAGAAAAGTTAGAGAAACTCTTATATAAAAATCTAGAGAGTGAAAGTGATTATACTTCTTCGACATGCAGTTGATCGAGTCATGGCCACTAAGAGAATGTAAATCATGAATTCTTAAATCACGTGATCAGTTTAGCCACTGCCATCTAATATATGCCCAATACCACTTTAGTAAAGTAAACTTTTTCATACATTTTTCTAAGCTATCCTCAATCTATAACACTCTCCTGCTCTTCCATCTTGGAATATCCTTTTCTTGCTAAGAAATTGTGAAAGCATGCATTTGTTCTTAAGTCTGCCACTTGTACATCATTGTCATATTTTTTCTTTTCATCCATCCATCCATCCATCCATCCATCCATCCATCCATCCACAACCCCTTTTCCCATGTTTGCTCAAGGGGTTGGGATGTCACTTCAGCAGTGACAATCATCTAGAGCCAAGGTTCACATTTCCAGGTGGCTAACCCTGCCGCTGTAGTTTTCCACACCACACACTCACAGCTATGACCAGTGAGTATCCAGTCCACCGACTGCATGTGTTTGAAATATGGGAGGAAAATGGAGCACCAGGAGGAAATTCAAGCAAACACAAGGAGGACATGCAGACTACACACAGACCTGATTAAAATAAACAAAACAGTGACTGAGTATCTTCTTCTTCCAGCTTTTCCCAGTTAGGGGTCGCCACAGCAGATCACCTGTCTGCTCATGATTGGCAGTGGAGTTTTACAGTGTCGAGTTGCCAGCCCAGCACCC
Organism: Protopterus annectens; assembly: GCF_019279795.1. Taxonomy (NCBI): domain Eukaryota; kingdom Metazoa; phylum Chordata; order Ceratodontiformes; family Protopteridae; genus Protopterus; species Protopterus annectens. The sequence continues at coordinate 965,130,477 of NC_056725.1, forward strand.
AAACTTCCACAAAAGGCACACACACACTCACACCTAGAGCCAATTTAGAGTGTCCAATCCACCTACAGCATGTCTTTGGGAGGAAACCGGAGCATCCGGAGGAAACCCATGTGATCTCAGGGAGGACATGCAGACTCCAGAGAGAAAGCACCCCAGCCAAGGATCAAACCAGAGAACCTCTTATTGTGAGGTGGCAACACTAACCGCTGCACCATCGTGGCCACCCTAGTGACTGAGTATATCAACTCAAATAACAAAAGGCTAGAAAAAATGGAAGAAGCTTTAAACAGATATTCAGATGAAGTGATAAAACTGCAAAAATAAGAGGGTGAAATGAAAAAAAGGCTAGCTGAATATGAAACTGCTCAACAAGAGATGTTTTAAAAAATAATAGAATTAGAGGACAGAGTATATACAGAAAACCTGAGATTTTCTGTTGTATCAGAGAAGCTGGAAGGAACAGACTATATTAATTTTATGAAAGCACAAATAATTAACTGAACTGGTTTTTCACAGCAGGAGTTGTTGATTGAAATGGCACATTGTGTGTATGTTCTAAACCTGGCTATGAGAAAGAAACCTAGACCTTTAATAGTCAAGATGCAATCCTACCAGCAGAAGGAGTTGATTCTGACAAAACTGTGGCAGAAGAACAAAATACTAAAAGTGGGAAACAGCAGAGTATTTATGGAGAATGATTACTCACTGTACACCAGGCAAAAGACAAAAGGCAAAAACCCCAAAGTTCACACATTCAAACATTACTTCTACCTCTTAGCCAAATATCACAGACTATCCCATATTAAATCTAATAATCTCATGTTAAGGAAACTAAAATATTTAATGTTGATTACCTGTAAGCCACACTTAAAATACAACCCCTCTACCCTGGTAGATGGCGATATACATCCAAACCCAGGACCCTCTACTATTTCCTCTGAAGCCACACCTGTTATCTCAAATTCTTCCCTTCATTTACCAACCTTTAATGCTCATTCCTTACTCATAGGACACCTTAATATCAGAAGTGTTAACAACAAAGTCACCCATCTCCACTCTCTTCTTGAATATTACTCTTGACATCCTATGTTTAACAGAAACCTGGTTAAAACCCTCACTAGGGATACAGAAATCATTCCACCAGGTTACAACATTATAAGACAAGACCAATAATTCATAAAGGTGGGGGAGTTGCACTCATATTTAAGACTGAACTAAATATATCCTTAGTACCCTATGCTCCCCTGGAGAACACCAAAACTGAACTCCTTATATCAAAGCTACAACTGAACCCAAATAAAGCCATATACATTATCGGTACTTATCTACCTCCTGGAAATAACTCCATAGTTATAGAAAATCTCCTTAGCTGGGCTTCATCCACCTACCCACAAGAAACTGTAATACTTGGAGACTTCAACCTTGTTTGGTCATCAGTTAATACTAATAACCCAGTCTCTCATATTAATCTCCATGGCTTTACTCAGACTATAAATACCTACACTAGAATTAATAAACCTAACAACAAAGAAAGTATACTAGATTGGATTCTTGTTAATAAACCACAGCTACAATATCAAACCGGCACTTTGCCAGATGACATTAGCGATCACAACTTAACCTATATCATAAGAAAAAGAAGAATATTGCTACTAATGCCCCTACCATCAGAACCTCTCGTAGTAATAAAAATTTTAACCCCATCCTATTTAACACTGAACTAAATGCCTGTAACTGGAAACCTCTAAAAATTCTTCCTCTAGAAGAAGCTGTTCAATATTTTAACACCACATTCCTATCAATCCTAGATAATCATGCACCAAAAAGAACTATCAGAGTCAAAACTAAACCCACCCCCTGGCTATCTAAGGAAACAAGGCACAAAATGTTACTCAGAAACAAATCCTGGATAAAATGGAGAACTAGTAAATCTCCCTCTGATCAACAGACCTTCAGACACTTAAGAAATAGTACTAAAAAAGCTATTATTTCGACAAAAACTACTATAGTAACCTCCAACAAGTTAATCATAATAATCCCCAAAAATTCTGGTCAACCTTGAATAGACTTCTTCACCCGGACAAACTACCACTCCCTCTCCCTCTGGATCCGAAAAATTCTTCCCATGAAACTGCCAATGCTTTCAACTCCTTCTTTACTAATACTATCAATTCTCTGGCCTCTCACCTTTCCTTTGACAATTCTAGCATCCCTGCTCAAGCAGCTTCTATTCAACCAACCTTCACTTTACAACCTATCTCCACCACCTTCATCCAAAATGCATCCAAAACTTAAACCATGTACCCCATCGGCTGACCAACTTCCATCTGAATTCCTCCAAAAAGCAGCTAAGGTTATAGCCTATCCCATATCCATCCTTATTAATAGAACTATTAATGAAGGTACCATACCTGACATCTGGAAAATCTCACACATTATACCCCTACATAAAGGAGGTAACTCCAATGAATACTCTAATTACAGGCCTATAGCACTCTTGTCTCCCCTAGCAAAAATCATGGAAAAATGTGTTCACTACCAACTAATGAATTACTTAACTAAAAATAACATTCTAACTCCCTGTCAACACGGCTTTAGGCCTTTTCATAGTACTACCACTGCTCTTCTTTCCTTTACTGACTTCATAAACACAAACCGCAATAATAATATTCTTTCTTCTGCACTCTTTATTGACCTGTCCAAAGCCTTTGACATGGTTAACCACCCTCCTCATAAAAATCCTAGAATCTCTTGCTTTAGAACCAAAGGCTATCCTTTGGTTTACTTCCTATCTCACTAACAGGAAACAGGCAGTCCTCTGGGATAACAAACTCTCCTCTCTCCTCCCAATTTCTCTTGGTGTCCCACAAGGCTCTATTCTTGGACCTCTCCTATTCTCCCTTTTTATAAATGACCTACAAGCAGCTATTCCCCAAGCTACATGCATACAATATGCTGATGACTCCACTCTTATTTGCTCAGCTAAAAACATTCCAGAGCTTCAAACTATTACTCAAAATGTATTCCACACAGTAGAAGCATGGTTCTTAAAACGCTGCCTACTTTTAAATGCTAAAAACAAAACTCATCCTCTTTAAACCTACTACTAGGTCCCCACTTTAGATTTCTATCTCATCTATTAATGGCACCTCATATCAGCTGACTCCACTACCAAACTGCTAGGTGTCATGATTGACAACAACCTTACCTATGATTGTCACATCAATAATACCATTAAAACTGTAAACAGAAAACTGGGCTCCCTCTACAGAATTAGAACATTCTTAACCCCGGCAGCCAAAGCTACTCTTGCCCACTCTCACCTTATTTCAACTCTTCTCTATGCCTCACCAATTTACACTAACCTGAAGAAAAACAATCTCTCTAAACTGGCTAACACATATAATAGTATTGCTAAATTTGTGACTGGCAATCAATTTAGAACTCACCACTGTCTGAACCTTCAGCAACTTCACTGGCTAGAATTAGAAAATATGTTGCCTCTTTCCCAACTTTCCTTTGTCCAAAGAGCTTTCTAGCAACCTAATAACACTCCTACACTTTCCAAACTTTTGACCCCCTACTCTAACCTAAACTCACTTCGTTCCTCCAGTAAACTACTAGTAACTTTAACTAAATCCAACAACCTTGCTGGTGACTCCCTTTTCTCTAACGCCATTGATAAACACTGGAATCAACTTCCTACTGAACTTACTTCTATTCCAACTCCTGTTCTGTTCAAACAAAAACTCAGAACTTACCTTAAAAATCAATGGTTATGTCCCTGCTGTAACCCTGACTAGATCTCCCAATAATCCCCTCTACTCCTCCCTCTCCCTCTCCTTCTTCCTTCTTTTCTTGTCCAAGCTTTACTACCATCACTTTATAAGTGCTAGCTCTCTAATATCCTTCTCCTCCTTTAGGTGCATTTCTTTTTACTGAAAGTATAAATTTTTCTGATCTACTCACTCTTTTCATTTTGAATATTTCTCTTTTCTCTTTTCTCTTTTACTCTCTTTTTATAACCTTCCTATAAAATAATGTGAAATAAGTTTCCATTTTTTATTTTTTTTTGTGTGTGAATGATGAATCCTATGATGTTATGTGAATATTGAATCCTATGATGTTTTCCTGTATATTTGTCTATCCCCACCTCCTTTCTCCTTTTTACCTCAGCTCATTTTTTGTATACTATGTAACTGTGTTTATCTCTATGTGGAGCGGCCTCTACTGAAAATGGAAATATATCCAGTTAGACTAGCCCGGTTACCAAATGTAAAATAAAATAAAATAAATAAATAAATAAAAGTGGAATAAATGTATTCCATTATATAGGGCATGGCGAGAAGCAGTCGTGACGATTTGCTTTATATTATTATCTGTGTATGGTTTTCATTAACAAGAGCAGTTAACTGTTGTAAATGTAAATGGGTTAAGGCTACTGTGATACTTGCACATTTCTGACATCCCTGTGAACTCCTTGATGACTCTCATTTTCGTAGCTAATGCACTGTGACTGGACTTATATTTCAAGGACTGACTATTGCAGCTTGGAGAACAAGCTAAGAAATTATGTACTACTAAATGGCTTAGAATGAGGTAAGTGAAAGCTTAGAAGTGAATATATCCACTAGGAGGTAGGAAACATCATGAATAATGAACATGTCTGTTTTTCTGGTGTTCTGATTAATATGGATCCAGGACAAAGTTTTTATTATAATTCTTTTTCTGTTCCATAGACTTTGAAGTTAACCTCCAATGAAGAATACTGGAAAGATTTCAAATGTAATCAGTTGGTTCAACTTTGTTGTTAAGGGCACAGCTGTCAGGAAAGGGACATGCTATTAGCTGCAATATCTTAAAAATGATGTCCTCTTTAAGACAGTATACATTAATGTACACTAGTTGTTTAGAATGCTAAAAGCAGTTAAACTCAGTGTTTAATCATTTAAATGTATGCTGTTCTCTTGTATTTATTCAGCCAGCTATCTGGAACTTAAACAGTCAGCATGGATCAGAAAGCAGAATATGACAGCAATTTCTGGCAATGAAGATAAATGAGAAAAATAATGACAGATGATTTCTTTAGTCAAGAAAGAATCTTACAAGGTAATCTGCCTACTTTAGAAGTCTGCTGTGAATACTTCTACAAGCATAAAAGTCAATAATTTTAAGATGATTGCCCATAGAAAACAGCGATATTTTACATTTGAACTGACTATATCCATATGTGTTTCTAGCAATGCTGTAACTGTTCTACTCCTTTGTCACATCTTTGTTGTTAGATTAACTAACAGTGATCTTTAGGAGAAGAAAAATTATACAGACAGGCATTGTAATGTACAATGGGGGACCTTCCGCCCCTACAGTAGGACTGCAAGTAACTTAAAATTATATAATCCCTTGCTTGATGTCAATTATAAATGTCCACCACCTGTTTCTGCTGAGTATACAACTACCAGTCAATGATGCCCACTCACTGCCTAGGTAATTAGAAGAAGGTGAGTCCCAATGTAAAGCTTTGCCAAGAAAACTACAGTAAGACTTCACTAGTTAGGCCAAATATCTTTGATAAGACTTTGATTGCTCATACCTGAGTTTCCCCTTTACAGCCTTTCTGAACAGTATACAAAAAACTGCAGCAAACTGTCCATTTACAGAGTACACTGTATCAAGAAGGCATTACAGCATTATTATAGTGCAATAAAAGTGAATGAATAAGTGACGGTATATTGCAAAAGCTGTGGATAGGACTCTAAGTGCAATCACTCAGAGCATTTCAAGATAAGACAAAATAAATATAGATCATTTAGAATATGACTGTACAACACTAGCTTCCCCAGTCCTTGATATAGATGATGAACAACAATTATCAGGTTCTAAATGGTAGCGATGGAACCAAAAATGTGATTATAGCTCAAAAGCAGCAATGCTGCACTTGGCTGGGGAGAAGGCACATAGCATCCATGACAATCTAGTTGCAAAAGGAGATGCATTAGTTTGAGCCAAATATATGTATATGTGTAAAAAGTCATGGGCTTTCAGAAGCCATGTAGCTGCAACATGGTTATGTCCTTAAGTGGTCATTTGCATATATTGCATGTGCAGCCACTAAAGGAAGTTTAAGGTTTTGCAGAGTGGAGACCATATCAAGCTTGGCTGGGTCTTTCTTGAAGTTTTTGCTGAGTGGTTTGTCTTTGTGACATTTTTGCCCTTTGGTATCACACACAGACAGTTAGATAGAGAGATATCTAGTTAGACTGACAGACAGATAGATAGAAATATAAAAGTCCAGTGGCTTTGGTCTTTTTTGATGTTTTTTCCATACGTAATAACACCATGTTTGTCATTTTTTTATTTTTACTTTTATTACATCACTGGTATCTCCTCATGTTTTGTTGCCTCCTATGTATTCCACTGTCAAATCGTATATTTACATATATATATATATATATATATATATATATATATATATATATATATAAAATTACAGTTATACTACTTTTTATTTGATGTTATCTAACACTCTGGTGCTTTTCTCCCTGGGCCGTTGCTGAAAATAAGCATTTATTACACAGTTGGACTTACCTGGTAAACAAATATCAATACATAAATAAATAATTTAAGTTGGTCAAATGTTCATTTGATTGACTGGTAAATAGGACCCATGTTAAAGCCCTATCTGATATTCTGATGGAGTGGACATTGATATCATCATCATCATCAATCTCATGTTTTTCCCTTTTTCTACATAGTGTAAGGGTGTAACATCAAATGTCATAATTTTTCTCCATTCAGTGCCACTCTCCTATCTTCTTTCACAGCCATACCTGACTACTTCAGATCTTTTTTTACATAAACCATCCATCTCTTGTGATAGAGATCCTTGTTTCCTCTTGCTTTTAGGTCTTGCCTCTCCCAAATCTTTTTCACCAAATCATTTTCTACTTTCCTGCATATGTGCCCAAACCACAGTAATCTGTCCTTTTCAACCTTTTTTGCAATTAGATCTGCTTTGACGTCTGCACTGATGTCATCCTTCTTCGTCTGTCCAACAGTGTGCGTCCTGTCACCTGTCTCAAGCACTTCATCTGCATCACCTCTAGCTTCCTTAACTGCTACACCTGACACTCTATGCCAGTTGGCTGAAGCCCGTCCGATTCTAGCTTTGACCTCATCGTCTACCCTTTCTCTCAACCCCCCCCCCCAGATACCTGAAGTTGTTAACCTGTTAGAATATTTTTCCTTCTGTTTAACTTTTCAGCTTTTTCCGATTCCCTTCATTTGCTCACACGACAACTGTCTTGTCTGTATTCACTTTCGTCCTATACGCTTTCTGTTTTGTGTTCACTTCCCCTATCATTTGCTGCTTGTAATGTCAAATCATTTGCATATGGCAGCTTTGATGATCTGTCCTCTCTAGCCTGTTTGCTAATATAGTCCATCACCAGTGTGAACAGTAGTGGACTCAGAGCTGAACTCTGATTCACACTCACTCCCATTTCTACTGGAACCCTGCTTTGAGTCTGAACACTGTTCACACCTGTGTTATTGGTATGGAACCTGCAGTAATTCTGTCAATATTTCTGGAACTTCGAACCATCACAGGATTGAACAAATCAAGTTTCTTGGGACATTCCCTAAGTCTAGGAATGCCCATTTGGACTCTTTCCTTATTTCTAACTTCTTCTTCAGTAGCTGTCTCACTAAAAAGATCAGGTCAGTTGTACTGCATTCTGATCTAAAACTGAACTCTTCATCTTCCATCTGTACACAAACACCAAGTTGATCCCCTTACCTGATCTCCCATATTACTTTCTACTGCTCTGGGCATTGATTACTAAAGTGTAATTTTTACAGTTCAACTAAAAGAAAGTCTATGAAAGATGAAATTATATCTTATCTATCTATCTATCTATCTATCTATCTATCTATCTATCTCTCTAGCTACAGATAGATGATCATAACGTTAATGTTCAAAATGTCAACATTTTCTTCATGAAAAGCATCTTGCTCAGTCTTTTCTTCATTTCTACCTCTATTTTTGCAGTTTTGTCAGCTCACCTGAATAAGTAGTTAATGCTTCTTCTATTTCTTTCCATCCTTTTGTTATTTGACTGCATATATATTCCTTCAGTGTTTCACTTATTTAAGCACCTTTGAGTGCATTTGATTTATTTTTTTCATGTAAATTACTGGAAGCCATCTCCTGTACCAAAGCTGAATCTTGAAATGCTTTTTGCTGAATAGATATAATATTCTTTCCATCCAGAGTTATTTCTTCTCCTTTTCTTGTTTATTGTCTGCCCTGTTCTCCAATTTTCTTTTTTGCTGATATCCAGGCAGAGTAATTACAAGCCAGTAAGTGAACTGTATCCAGTTTGATTGCTTTATAGTTTCATAGGTTCATAGGAATGTACTAGGCTATCTGCCTGAGGGCATTTATAAGCCTAGCCAGAGTTTGTCTGCTTTCGCCGCCCCATTGATTAATTAACTGATCCTCTGTCAAGCAGAGCCAATGAAATTATCCCAGGGGTGTATTTTCTGTTGCCCATCCACTTGTCAAGGTTTCTCTTGAAGAGTGTTAGTGAGGGGCTCTGCCTGATGTAATTTGGAATTTTGTTCCAAAGCATGAGTCGTCTCTGTGACAGGAATCTATCCCTCCAGCATGTTTTATTTATTGTTGTGGCGAGGTTTAGCTCACTAGAGTGCATGGCTCATAGTGACTTGGATTTCTTTAGGTGGAGCATGTCCATCAATTCTGAGTTGGACATGGCTTTATAAGTCAGGCAGAGATCACCTCTGAGTAAGCGATATGCCACTGAGTGCAGCCAGAGTTTTTTCAGTTGGGCTGCATAGGACATATGTTTGAGGGCAGCAATCCTCTTGGTGAGGTACTTTTGTGGTCTTTCCAGCTGTTGGAAGTGTCTTGTGAGGTACATCCCAAATGGGGTATTGTACTCTATGATGGGTCTAATGAGTGATGAGTAGATGGGCACTATAACCTCTTTATTTCTAGATGCGAACCCTTTAGCAATTAGATGGGCCACATAGAAGGATTTCCTAACTACTTTGGCAATATGATTGTCAAAGGAGAGATTGCTATCTACCTGGGTCCCCAGATCTCTTATTACCTCTTCTGTATTAAGCGGGCTGCCACCTATGTGGAAATTCATGGGTGTTTTGTTTTTCCCAAATGGGATGACTATGCATTTTTTGGCATTTAGCTTGAGGCCATGACTTTGACACCAGGTGTCCGTCTCAGTAAGGCCCTTTTGGAGGATGTCCGTGTCAGCTGGAGAGTCAATTATGGCTCCCAGTTTGTAGTCATCGGCGAACTTGGTTAGCCATAGTCCTCCTGTGTTTGCCTGTACTTCTGAGAAGTATATCACGAACAGTAGCGATCCCAGGACCGAGCCTTGTGGGACACCACTTGTGACTGGTTTACAGTTGGACCTGAAGCCCGCTATTCTTACCATGTGAGTTCTGTCTGTAAGCCAGTTGGCAACCCATCTCGTGATGTAGGGGTTTATGTTCAGGCTGGTGAGTTTTTCTGTAATAACCGACTGAGGAATGGTGTTGAAAATCTTGGCGAGGTCAAGGTAGGCTGTGTGAACCACCTTTCAGTCATCTATGGCCTTGGTGACTGTCTCAAAGAAGTCAATCAGGTTTAGTAGGCATGATCTGCCCTTAACAAAGCCAAACTGGGTCAGGTCAAGTGTTTGGAGGTTCCCAATGTCTTTGTTAATGAGTTCCATGATGATGCACTCCATAGCCTTGCAGACCAGGCTAGTTACGCTTATGGGGCGATAGTTACCAGGGTCAGTTGTGGCCCCTCCTTTGTGGAGAGGAATAACCATTGCTGTGTGCCATTCTATGGGCACGTAGCCTGTGGAGAGGCTGAGGTTGAACAGCGTGTTTAGGTGGGACGTTAGTTTGTTCTGTAGTTCGTGCAAGACGCAACCTGGGACACCATCTGGTCCCACTGACGCTGTGTTTTTGGCTTTTGAAAGGGCTGTTTTTGCCTGTGCGTCTGTGATTTTTGTGACACTACACTTTTCCGGTATTGTTGTAGGCCTTTTGGAGGTGAGAGGGGGGGTGAAGTTTGCACTGAATCTATCTGTCAGGATGTTGGCAATATCTGTAGGTTCAGTATATTTTGTGCTATTTTGCACTAGTTCAGTGCATATCTGCGAGTTGCCACTTAGATTCTTAACATAGCTAAAGAAGGCTTTGTGGTTATCTTTTGAATCCTTGGCTATTTTTCTTTCAATGTTAGCCTTGGATGATTTCATGAGGGACCTTAGTTTCATACTAATACTGATCAGGGATGTCTTTCCTTCTTGGGATTTGCTTTTTTTCTGAACTAGTTTCTTCCTTCTATTGTATAGCCTGTTTATTGCAGGGGCCCACCAAACTGGTTTCCTTCTCTTAGAGGAGTGAGTCTTAGTTTTGCTAGGGATGGCATGATCCATGCATCCTTGTAGGTAATCATAGAGTGCATTTGTAAAGGTTTCTGCATCTTGGGCAGCATTATCCTTTAGGGTGGGGACTGTGAAACTTACCACCTCTGTCTTAAGTAAGGTGAAGTTTGCTTTAGAAAATTTTTTTACTGTGGTTTCCTTAGTTGAGGGTAGTGGTGGGGTGTAGACTTCCAGAGTGATTAGTTTATGGTCTGATCTAACCAGTGATGGGTTGACCTCCTGTGTAGAACACCTGTCGCCCATGTTGGTGATGACCAGGTCCAATATGTTTTCACCTTTGGTAGGGGAGTTTACCAGCTGATCCAGGGTGTTTGAGTCGATGAATTCCAGGAAGCGCTGGGCCTGAGAATTTGTACTTGAGTAGTTTTCCCAGTGAATGGCAGGCTAATTGAAATCGCCCAATATCAGGGTGTTCGGTAGGACCTTCATGTTTTCCAGTGTCTCCAGAAAGGTGGAGTGGTGGTCCTGGGTCATGGAGGGTGATCTGTAGCAGGCCACAATTTGCAGTGCAGATATGCCCAATGTTAGTTGCACATGGATGATCTCAGAGGTATCATGCCGTGCCACTAACCTGGAGGTGTAGGTTATCCTTGATGAATATGGACACACCCCATCCTTTTGTGTTTCGTTCAGTGTTCTGTGGCCGAAACGTGTGGTATCAGTTACTGCATAGATGTCAATGTTCTCCATACTGAGGAGTGCTTCGAGCACATGCATTTTGAGATTTAAACTCCTGGTGTTGAGTAGCAAAACCCTAAGTTTTTTGTTAATTGTGCTATTTACGGAGGTGGGTTTGACATTTGAGCCTTGCCTAAAAAAGGCACTATGGGGGCAGCAAGAGCCTTGGCCAGTATTCGAAAGCCTAGGGGTGACAGGTGCAAGCCATCTCTTGTGAAGCAACACAGCTTGCCGAACATTTCGTCCCAGGCTGACTGACACTGGATCCCCTTTGAATGACACCAGAAGCTTAGCCAATTTTTGAAATAGATCGTTTTTTCTTTATACTGAGGTATCATTCTTGGTGAGGGCAGGATGCTACTCAGGGTCAAGGTCATACCAGCCTGGGCTGCATGATCAGAGAGCTCTTCCATGTCTCTCTTTGTGTAGTCCAGGGAGATACATCTCAGGTCATTCACACCAACATGAACAATGACAGAGTCATATTTGTACTTGTTCTGGAGTGACCTGAGTGCTTGCATTATGTGGCAGATTCTGGCTCCCAACAGGCAGCTAACAGTAGCCTTCTGCTTATCCAGCCTAGTGAGTGGGATGTCAGTGTGCCTGACTATAGAGTCACCTATTACTAGTGTATTAGGTATGTTATTTCGCCTTAAGGGCTGTGATTGTGCGGCACACTGATTTTGTGTTTTGTGTGTTGTCTGGTTTAGGAGCGTTTTTGTTTCACAATTGAAGTTTTCACACTGGGAGAGCTCTAATAAACCTGTTGATCAGTGTGCAGTCATCTTGGAAGCCAAGAATGTAAAAATGTTGAACATGTAAGATTGGCAAAAACATTTAGAACATTCACGTTGCCACACACCCAAAATACTAAATGTAGAAATGTTCACAAAAAGAAAATTATTTCCTTTTGCAATCTTTAAATTAAAAACTAGCATAATATTTGGACCAAAAATGCCTGAATAGTGGTAGTGTTATGGAAAGTTTTTTTTTTAAGGTGTAGGGTTAGGGTTAAGGGCAGGCTAAAGGTTAACATGCATTAGTAAGGTTGGAAGGGGTGCTTAACAACTTATTAATGTATATTAGCAATAACCGTGGCCCTGCTCCAACCCTAACCTTATCCCTTACCTTAAAAACCCTTTCAATAGCACAATAGCATTACCATTATACAAGACAGGTTCAGACACAAACAGACACGCACATACAACAACAACACACACACACACACACACACACACACACACACACACACACACACACACACACACACACACACACACACACACACACACACACACACACACACACACGCACCCACACAAACACACACACATGCACCCACACACACACACGACACATCACTAGACCTAGCCCTTACCTAACCCTTGCTCTAACCCTAACCTGCAAGAACTCACACACATACACCGACCCTTAATACAAACCTGTTTCAGCAAAACAGACATTTGACAAAAAGAGAAGTTTGGTAAAACAGATGTTTACACAAATGGACCTACATTTCATTCTGTTGAATAAATGAATGTTCAACAAAATGAACTGAACCTGAATGCACGCACATATGCCACACGCACTTACACACACACACCCACGTATATATATATATATATATATATATATATATATATATATATATATATATATGTGTGTGTGTGTGTGTGTGTGTGTGTGTGCGAGTCTGCATGTCCTCCCTGCGGTTGAGTGGCATTCGAAAGACATGTGTGAATGGGCATGCCTTCATTGAAGGTTGGGCGTTGGGCTGGCACCTCGGCACCATAGAAATCTACTGCCAATCCTTAGCGGACTGGAGTTCCACTGTGGCGACCCCTAACTGGGAAAAGCCGAAAGAAGAACAAAATATATCACTAATCACTAATGTGGGCAACAAAAGATCTACAATGCAAATCATGATATATCAGCATGAAAAAATATACACTAGTCAAAAACATAATTTTTCCAGGGGGTGCAATCCCCAACCCTCTGCTATTTATACATACTAAATATGTGATTGCATAATCGCTGGGGAAGGGGCATATTCCCCAATCCCTGGGATTACCAGTCTCTCATACCTGTCAACCCTCTGTTTAGTTGATAGGTATGGAATTTCAGGTGGAGACTATAAGATACACCTAAATAATTCAAACTCTTCATCAGCAGTCATAAGAAGAAATGTATTAGGCAAATATGATTACTCCATAAAAAGACTTATGAGTGAATGGTAGAGCTCTTGACATTTCAGAACTTCAAACCAAAGTTATAGCACAAAACTAAAAACATGAAATTCATGCAATGTTCACTACACTACATATTACGTCACATAGGAAAACTACATATTAGTACAGAATGAAATTACCTGAGAGAAATAACAATGCATCTGAAGGAAATGTGGAGGAACATTACCAGATAAATTATTTGCTGTTCTAAAAAAACTGTTTTAATTGTAAATTATTTAATACCAACAAAGAGACACTAATGAACGCTGACACTACCATTTGTAACAAATACATTTATTTGGTGGACCTTGAATCACAAATTTGCAGTTTAAGAGAGGATATTAATTGCATGCATGAAGCTGGTAAACCATCTTCAAAGTAATTAACATACTTTGCTATGTAAACAAACTCTGCTGAGTTCACTGAGCGACCCTATCCTATGGATACTGTTCACACTCAAACTGATTTAGCTTTAGTAATTGACCAGTCAGAGAATAATTAACATTTTATTGTTAGGCAGGAATCCTTTATTCAGACTGACCAATGCCACTTAAACAAGAGCGATGTCTCCCTGCAAAGTTTCTACTATACAAATCTTAATTGTACTGTAAATGAGACCTACAGCATGCACAATACTACATAAGTCTATCATTTGGTAGCTACACCAAACATAGCTGTCACTCTACCTATGCAGGTGCAAAATCCTGATGTTGGCAGACAATGTAGGCCAAAGCAGGGATGTACTTTTCTGTGATGGCACTTGTGGTAGCCCAGCTCAATCTATTAGAGATGTAAACTTGAAAAAAAAATGTGGTTTAGAGGGCAATGTTTTACCCCCATAAACTTGATTATAACTTAGACATCTAGTCCTCCTACTCCATTCAGTCACAAAATATCTTACTCTTAGAGAACCCCTTGATAAAAATCTCTGTGTCAAATCTTGGAAGGGGGAACACAAGCATATACAAACCCCCGATTGTTTGGATAAGTTATTTACAAACAGTAATATAAACACATTGCTTTCCACTTTGGGGTAAATGGTATAAAACATGCTCCTTTATTTCATGTGCATCAAGCTATGAAAGATGTATTTGTGAAATGTTTCAATGAACACAGTTCAACTTTTAACAAAATTCTTCCTAGCTCATGACTAAATGAATATTCATTCTCTAAATTCAGACGTTTTAATAGTTGGTTTCTCATGTAAGGTAGGGACAATAAAAACTTTGGCCCTGACAAAGTTTAACTTGGTTACAAGAGTAACAAAGGCTTTTTTAGCAACTTTTTTGGCTATATACATCCTTTTTAGAAGCCTGAGACTTCAAATTAAAGGCTATAAGGACCGAGCAGCATCTTATCACATTCTAAAAGTGTATTATGCAAATGCACATAATGTTTCTAACAAAGCCATTAAACTTTAGTTGCTAGTTGCTTTGTACTCCTATAATACTGTAATTATTACTGAAGCATGATACAATGGGGATTTATACTTGTCAGGCTTTCAAATATTTTTCTGTTTGCAAATAGATAAAACTGGGGGAAGTATTTGTTTTTCATGAGCTAAGAGCTTTTAACCAGGCAAATTATTTCTGATGATATTTTTGAAATTTTGTCTCTTAAAATAGACAATATTTTACAGGAACAGAGTATTAGACAAATTGCATGCTGTCAAAAACAAGATGTTGAGCAACAATTAAGACCTTTTAGTATACTTTCTTCTTAGTTAACTAACAATCGCGCTATAGTTACAGGTGACTTTAATTATCTCCTCCTTATAGTGACTCATAGTAATAGTACGTCTCATATAGAAGTTGAATTATTTGATTTGAGGCTACTGTACAATTATGCAAAGCACTAAAAAGTTGGTATTTACCCACAACCCTAGCTTAGTCCTTGATCTAAAACTTTCTCTTTCTTTTGGCAGTCCTGATCAACTAGCTTTAGACTTTAACATATTTTATTCGGCTGGTACTGTAAAATTGTTTGCTGGTTAAGTGTGAGAAGTTTAGACTTAGTCATACCAATATTTGTTTTTGAAAATTTTGATTAAACTAGTGGGAGTCATAAAGCAGCACGGCACATCTGGGTCCACTTTAAATATACCTGTAACTCACATTTGGCTGGTTTATTAGCTCCACATGAAGCCCTAGAAAATACTTTTCTCTTTGGTGAAATGCAAAACTCAATAATTTGGTCAAGAGGAAAACGTGTAAATGTAAGGTCTATAAGGGGTTTATAACAACAGTAAACTATAGGGTAGCCAAAAAGCTATGCAAAGTCATCACAAATAGTCAGAACTATTAAAAAAAACACACCTAGATGACAGCCCTAAGTAATATGAAGACTTTTCTTAAATATGTGAAGAGTAGAACTGTGGTTACAGAGTTAGTTATATCATTAAAGATGGGTTTGTCATCAGCAATTCAGTTAACCCGGTACATGAGTTCAATGTATATTTTGCCAGTTTAGTTATACCAAGGTATTTTGTTTGTTGAGATCTACTTCCTGAGTCACCAACTACCTCATACTGTCACACCTATGACATAATTATACATAGTTATATCTTCATTAAAAAAATTCATTTGAAATGTGCTTGCGTGATGAAATGCCTGATGAGTTTCTCGAAATGATGTGTGTCCATCTAAATAAGCTTTTTGAGAGGATAGACTTGTATCTACACTGATGAAAGGCTAATGTGGTCCCAATATATTAAAGGAGAGTCAAAATGATTCACTGGAGAATTATAGACTGATCACCCTAACATAATTTTTTCCCACATGCTTTAAGTGATGTGAGCTAATTTTATTAAAGATCAGTAATCAGTATTGTAATTCCACTGACATAAATCAACATGGATTTATGAAAAACTGCTCCACCTTATAATGCCTGGCTCAATTTTATGGATCTATGAGCATGACTGTGGACACTGGGCTGAGGGTCATCATACTCAGTCTTACCGAACATGACATCAATCCATTTGTGAAAATCTGGACTGAGTTATAACTTCCTAACAGAAAGAAGTGTGTATATCTTTGTGGGCGTATTCTAACTTTAGTCCAGTTTGCTCTGGTGTTCCAGAGGGTTCTGTGCTTGGCCCTGTTTTGTTTAATATTGTTTTTGCTACTTTTCCTACCTTACTGCACTGTAAACCAGACAGATGATATTAAATTGGAGAAGCTCTGTCTTATGAGGAAGATTCTTTATTTTAAACAATTATGCAACTTGGATTTCACAGTGGCTTGGAGACAAGGGTCTAAAACTGAACAACAGAAAATGCAAGGTTACATATTTTTGTCCAACATATATCAAAAGCCATATAGTTCTGGACACTCAACAACTGGAAGTGGTTGTTTGTCTGAATGAAATTGGTTTCATTATTATTAAGAACATGTGTTTCAGCAATAAGACAGACACTGTCAGTACTAGGACACTGAGGCTGGTGGTCTGTTGTATAAACACATGAGTTCAGATCATCTTACTTTTAGGGCATTTGTTCACTTCTTGTAATATATCAGTAACAGTCTACAACTCCTCTTTTTTGTTATTGCATTAAAGGGAGTCTGCTTCATTGGAATGCATGCAGAGACAATTTAATAAAAGAATCTCATCATGTAAGGGAATGTTTTATCATGCTAGATTAAGATTATTTCTCTTTTTACTATTATATACTGATACATATGGGAGAAGATGTTCTTGGTACATCACACACTATGAAATGATGATTTGGAGTAGAAAGAATCAATAACTTTAATGACTTGTGACTCATCACCTGTATAATCTTAAACCTTCACAATGTTTTCATTCATTCATTCATTCATTCATTGTTACATGGCTAACTGTCCTCAGGGGCCATTTTAAGCCTAGCCAATTACCCCATGTAAGAATCAAACCCTGCACCTTGTATTTCTAAGGTAGGCACCTTAACCATTACACCAACCTCCCACCCCTGCATGTTAGGAGGCAGAACCTTATATCGGTAGCACTGGCAAAATATTGGAATCAACTTCTATTTTATGTTAGAAGCATTAATTCAGAAAAAATATTTAAGGATGTTATAGATTCCTAGGCTGGCTCTTGCGCCTCTAGTACTAATTTTATATAGCTTGTTTTCTAAATTAATCAGCTAGGGCCTGAACATAAACTATAGTGATTCATATTAGTCCAGAGAAATATATTTTATTCCAGAACAATATTTTTGACATTTCTAGCAAGTTTGTCATGAAAACATGTCATGGTATACAGCTACAGAATTTACCTAGTTATTGAGTAGTTTTTATATAATGATTTGTAAACAGTGCAATATATGTCACTGTATAGAAGCCTAAATGTGTATTTGAGAGGTGACAAGCATACATCTAGTGATGATCTAGTGATGGAAAATCCTCTTTTCTGGGATTATGTATGTATTTTACTTCTAGATGAATGCCAACTCAATACATATATCTGTCAATGTATTCATTTTCCACCTTGTAAATAAGGCATATTACTACCTCAGCTGGGAACCTATAATTATACAGTAAGATAGAATGTTACTGTACAAATGCCTGTAGAGTCATATATATATATATATATATATATATATATATATATATATATATATATATATATATATATATATATATATATATATATATATATATATATATATATATATTGTGACTTTGTATAACAGACAATATCTCTGGTCTCTTCTTGTCAGTTATTATTAAAACTTTCAAGCAATTTTACTTGGCGCTTGCGTAAAAAATGCTCATAAGTATTCATTCTATCTTTAAGAATGGCTTAGTTGCAGCTCTGCCCTGAAACTGGCCCAACTATATTACCATGGCCCAAACAAAGAGTTTTAGTAGTGGCATCTTTCTATGGACTTTAAATGTCTCTATTCTGGTGAAATGCATGCACACATTTTTACTTTTAGTTTACTGCAAGGTAAGTAGAAATACATTCTGGGCATGTATTGTATTTTCTATGAAGCCATGTCAGATATGCCTACTAATGGAAGCAAGATTAATGCAGCTTGGGCGACTGTGACACTGAAATGACTGTGCATACCTTTTTATAAGACACTATCTTAATCCCCCTTTGAAAGTCATCAATAAAACTGCCACAGCAAAAGAGGTGTGCTGTTAGGCTCAACAGACTGAACTTATGAGCACTGTTTTCCCCCAGTCGTCTTACATCCTTGCAGTTCAGTATTGTAGTTGGTAGAACATTTTGTACTACATTTATGTGAATCTCTGAATGTGAGAGAATGGTGATGGTTTTATGGGGTACAATGTGCAATTTTTATTTCTGATGTAATGCCATATCAGTACAGATATGTTCTGGGCCTGTACTTCCTTCTTCACACTGAAGGGGAGTGAGTCATATATCTACCTGTAACAGATAAAGAATATAACGCAGATTGGTAGCCTGGAACATTCTTATGTCCATGTATGGCTACTAATGTTACTTGTCATGACAACGATTATATCTCTGAAACAATTTAACATTTTCTTGTAAACATTTCTACATCAAATCTAGATAATCAGGAATAAACTTTCTTAGGCTGTGCCTTTAGGTACACGAGTAACTGAAAATCTATACTTGGGATATCTGATTTCACTTCACAGTTTCAAACAGTGTTTTATTTTCTCTTTCTGTTCATTTTGAAGAAAATCACTTTTAGGGAGAAGTTGTGGCTTTAGGCCTAAAATTATAACAACAAAATAAAATTATGATTTACTTGTTATGTATTTTTCCAGTTATATTTATATGGACAAGTAATTGATCATAGGCTTTTGAGAATTATTTATTAACCCAAAATGAAGATCATCTCTCATACAAAAAATATTTTAAGGCTACATCGTATCATTAATGCTTATAAAAATGGTAAATAAAGCTCTTCTTTCTTTTTGTCTGGGTACCCTGTCAATGAGAGAAAAGCATGTGAACTTAAAGGGCAAAGAGTTTGTTCACTTTAGAGGACAAAATATAGCTCCAAGAGTACTTTTCACCAGAAAAAAAAATCAACCTGCAATACCAGATTATTTTAATTTAGCTGATGTAGAAGTTGCACGTGAATACATTTTTCAAGTATTTTTGAATGGGGGATAGGACTGCATTGGACCTGTAGTTATTAAACTCTGTAGATGTGCCACCTTTGTGTAAAGGTATAACAATGGATTTTTTCCAGATGGAAGGAACATATTTTTCAGATATAGATCCATTTATCAATATAGAGACTGGAAAAGCAATTGAATCTGCAGCCATTTTAAGAGGTGTGAGGTGAGCTGATCAGCAGCTAGGTTGGTTGGTTTAGCTTATGTAGGAGTTTTTGAATGGTGAAAGTAGGTATTGGGCTGAAGTCAAGTAGCTGAGGATATTTAGCAGAGCCTTCTCGTACTGACATGGTAGTTTAAATATTAATGTTTGTGAGGGACAATATAGTCTGTATAAAATAGTTGTTAAACTGTGTGGGAAATTGAATTGTAATTATTATTAGATGTAGGGGTTGGGTGGTAATTTGGCCTGGATGTACAAGTTTGTTTATGGATTTCTAGAAGAGATTTGGGTTGTTTTGATGTTTATGTTGGAGTATGTCATGATACATTTGCTTTTTATGCTTTATTTGTGATTTTGTCCTATTCCTTAGTTGCCTAAATGTATTTTGTGTTCTATGTTTGAGCCATCTTTCCAGGCTTTATCACACTGTAGCATTAATTTCTTAGTTTCTTTTGTTAGCCATGGTGCAGGATTAGATTTGACCCTTTTAGTATGCAACAGGGCAAGGTTATTGACAATTATTAGGAATATCTTATTGAAGTGTGAGACAGCGGAGTCTAAAGGCATAGATTTTAATATTTCCAGTTATATTCTCTTAAGTATTTGATAAAAGTACATTTGTTGAAGTTTTTGAGTTACAAACTTGGTTGTAAATTATATGTTTATCTTGGATATTGTAACTTCTGAGGCCATAAGTAGGCTGATGGTCAGTTAAGTTGTCTGGATTGTTTTGTTGCAGAGATAGGTTGGAAGAAGTATAGGAGTGGAGTTAGAGGGGATGGGTGGGAATTGGGCATAGAACAGGAGAGCAGTGTGACCCCCAGCGTAAGCAAGGGTGAATGGAGTGGGGCCCAACCACGGAAGCAGCAAAGTAAGAGTGTTGAGAAAAGTAATCAGAAGTTCTGGCTATGGCAAAAGGTAAGAAGGTTTCCAGACATAAATGGATGAGGTGAAAAGTGTAAAGTAGAAGCTGAGAGGGTGAAAAGTTGAATTACAGGGAGCAGTAGACAACCCCAGGAAGAGTAAGCAGAGCTTTACATATGTGGTTATGTATTTAGAGAGTTAGCTAAAAGATACTGTGGTAAAGGAAGAAAAGGAGGAGGGAGGAGTCTGAAAAAGAAAGCATGGGGGTGGGGTGAGGGCTATATATTGACAGCCTTGGGGCTTCCATGGGGCCACATTCGCTAGTACAGAGTATGCACCAGTACAGCTACATACTTCAGGTGAGTGTAGATGGACACTCAGATCTCCCTATAGTCTGATTATTTAAATTATGTGTGGCACACATGTTTTTAGACTGTGAAGAAGTCTAACATTATAACCCAGTCTCATAATCTTGACATAATGTAACTACTTAGCCAAAATAACCTGTATTACACAAATGGGTAAAATTCACCAGTTCCTTCTGACACAACCCTCTCAAAAGAGAATGTGTCAGCTGGGTCAGGATTTCTTCAGAATGTGCCTTTCATCTCTTGACAATATTCCATGTTGAGGTCAATGCTTTTTTACTCACACGTAGAACAGCCTGTACAATATCCAACCTTTTCCCAAGTTGCCAGATGTTTATAAGAACATCTTTGAAGACATCTGAAAATTATTCTGCTTGTCATTTCCAAACTCTTCTTACTCCAACACCTATGCTTCAGCAAATATCATAGCAGCGAGTTTCATGGTCTTTCATAGTATACAGGTTAAATGTCAGATCCAGAGATACCTTTCCCCACTGGCCATACATGAAAGGCCTTTTTCATTTGACATTTTCTTTCACTGCTACTTGCTACCACAGAGTCTTAGGCTTACCACCATGCCAAGTACTGACCACCTCTTAGCTACAGTTCCTTGCCTTTGCCTTATCTATTGAGCTCTTGATCAGGGTTCATTCAGACTTACATTTCCTTTTTACCATGGCATAGAGGAGAAGTTCTTCCTCAGGCAGGAGCTGAACTCATCTTTCACATAAGCATCTACTAGAGATTCACAGGAAACCTTTATGTCACTTTTGGGTTTATCATGTATGTCCAGTCACTATGTAAGTTATCTGGCCCAGCTCTCCAAAAAGTGGTGACCACTTAACAGTTCAGCATCAGTCTATTTCAATTCTCAGAACACGTGTCCAAAGATCTGATGACGCAATTACAAAGCTGATCATTAACATTTGACCAAAGACACTTTGGTATCAGGTATGTTTATGAACATTAATTGGATTCAAACATAGTACCTATTATTCCATGAAGAGTACAGGCATCCAATAACAGTTCATCACTTGAGTTCAGAACAGGTACACTGTCCTTCTCAATCATATCACTTCAACATACCTCTCAGCCTCTTAGTACAAAAAATCTGGACAAAGCCTAAAATAATTGTGGGATCAAAGCCCCAAAAAATCAGGACAGATTTTAAATATTACTCTGAGAAATTTTGAAAATTGATAGAATAACAGAATTTGTGTTAGCATGCATGTTTGAAGCATGTGAAATATGAAACTCAAATGTATGTCATTATTTAGTGACTTCAATTTTCAGTGATTTAACAAAAAAATTTTTTTATGAGTAACAGATAAAAAGGATGAGCCAAAAATCTGTACAGTTGAGAGGCATATGCTTCACACATCTCCATCATTCTTAGCAAGTGTGCTGAAGTTGAGAAGTAGAAGTTGAAGGTGGAATCCAGCTGCACATGTTTTCCAGTAGCCTGAATACTGTGTATAGTTAGCTGTTTATGCAGACTATTCCTTTCTGCAGCTCACAGTCACATTGAGGAGACCCTTTCATCTACTGGCTCAACCTCCAACAATACAACACAAAGTCAGAGGAGGAGGGAGGGCTCATGACCACCTCCACATGTAACCTGAGCCTCTCCCTAAAGGTATCTTCAGAGGAGGAGAGAATAGTCCCTTCCTGAGATGTCTGGATAAGAAACAAAGCTGTGTGTAGAGGTTAAACAAACTGCACTTGGCTTGAATTTTTTGGCATGCTACACAGGCCCTGGCTCCCTCCCCCACAAATATCCTGCTCTTGTCTGCCACTTGACTGCCACTGTATCTAACCTCCACTTTTCACTTTGTGGATGGTGAACTCACACTGATAATCTTTGGGATTAGATTAGGAGTCATTGCCCTGCTTGCTCTGTCCATGATGAAAACTCCTCTGAATGTTATTGGATGCAGAGTGGCTCAGCAGTTAGCAAAGTTGCCTCTTAATGCTTGATTCTGCAGTTCAGTGTTTTGCATTGGGAGCCTTCTGTGCAAAGTTTGCATGTCTATGATGTGCTTATGTGAGTTTTTGTTGTATGCTTTAGTTTCCTTCTGCATCCCAAAAGAATTTTATAGATAATCAGTGATCCTCCAAATTGACTGCATGTGTGTGTGTCCTGCAATAGACTTGTGCTTTTTGTTTTTTTACTGGTGGCTAATCTAAATTAATTCTTTCCTCTGCCTTATGCACAGTGAGTACTAGGATAGATTATGGTTTCCCTGTGACTTGAAATGGATAACACATGTATTAGGGAATGAATCAATTAATGAATATGAGTCTATATAATAATGGGCGAAACAGTCTTCACCCCCAAGTACACTCATCCACAAAACATGATGTTCATCAAGCTAAGATGAGTTTTTTCCAAAACCTGTCTGTGAAAAGGCAATTTTTAAAGAACTGGTACAAAATGTTTTTATGATCACTTTATCATTGACCACCTGGATAAAATCATTGCCACATTTAGTGTCCTATGGGGAATGAAAATGACACCTGTTTTGAATAATACCTCTCATGGATCAGGAATGGTAAATGACATACTACATAAAAGTTTACACAATCAATGTAAATAATTCAGAATGTATTCTGTTAATGATTGTTAAAATGCTGGGTTATGCAAACTGTGCGCTGTAAATGTAGTATGCAAAGAGTGCCACATATGCCCTAACATAAGCATCTGCAGTGCTTTTTCTGTAAGATCATTTCCTAGGCTCCCACTGTATAGGTTCATAGATTAGTACTAGGCTAACTGCCCTTGTGAGCCATTTTAAGCCTAGCCACTTATCCCTTGTGAGACTCAAACCCTGCACCTCGTGTGTGTGTAAGACAAACACCTTAACCATTAGGCCACCCTCCCAACCCCTAAGTAAGATCAAAGATGTTAATTATGTTTCACAGAACTGCAAATATTTAAATGTGACTATGGGGAAATACAAATCTGAAACTGCTGTACCTTGGAGGATTCCTTCTATAAAAGGCATTGTCTTTAATTGCTTAACACCTCAATATTTCCACAAATAGGTCAGCAGATTTGTTATGAAATTTGCATCCCTGTCTGTCTGTCTGGATTTCCCAGAGAAAGACCACCCTCCTGCAAATTTCTAACATAAGATTTTCTATCTTCTTTGGCTCAGAAGGGACAAAACTATTGTCTCACGCTACCTAGTAGCTCGATTTACTATTATCAAGATAGGCCTGTAGTGCTCAGAGTGCTGCGAGAGTTGCACTTTGAAATACTTCCTCAGTAAGAGGCTAAGGTACCAAAACAGCCTTTGACTTGTCTACTACCTTGGGTACCTTTTGGAATTCCTCATAAGTCCTCAAATTTACTCTCACATTTCCAGAATTTGTGACCAATAGGAATTATGCATAAGTCACATTTGAATTTTGTAGATTATGCCCATGTGGTCTGAATAAAGAATATCATGGGCTATAGTGGAACTGCTTTCTGGTAAAGCCTTCTACCTGCAGCTCCACCACTTCTCATTTTCTTACTAAGTTATGGCCAAGAAGACCATTGAGAAGCTCAGGCACATCACCCAATCCTGGTGGGAAAATAAGAGACCCCCCCCATTAAGCAGACTGTTTCAACGTATCCCTGATGCAATTTTGTGATCACCCTCCCAGCCATCCAGTCTGGTTTTAAAGATTGCTAGAAAAGTACTCTGTTTAATAGGTTATGGCAGCCTAGGAGTCCACTCTTTTTGAAAAAAAAATCCTGGTATACAGTCTCCTCCTGTCCTTAAGAATCTGAAGCCTCTTTGGTTACACACCCCAAGCTATGCATAGGGATATCTGAGAGCTGTGTCTGTCTCAGCTGTTCCTTTGTGACCTTCCCCGTCTTTCCTTCTAAAGAAACCCAGTAACATTTGACAGCCTTTGGCTCAGATTCAAGTTTGCTGCTGCAACCTAGCTCTTACTCTGAAAAATTCATATCACTAGGCTCTGTAGGAGGTGTGGTCACTGACTGGTTCACCACCATAATGCCTTTCTCATGTGATTGTCTCCATGCCTACCTGTATGTGATTGCATATAAATACAGTACTGTGCCTGGCTGCATGTGATTGAATTGCAGATTAAGTACACCTTTGGCCCTTGGTGTTTTTCAGACCATGGGCCCCCATACACACTTTTTGGACAATGATGAATGCTGATATTCTTTTGGATGATTTGGATTCATCTTCCTGGTTTTAAGATAACACTAACTATTGAGATTATATCCCACCAGTGCCAGTATATGTGCCTATGAATTATAACTATTTAAGTGTATACACATCACATATCTACTTGTGATAAAAAGGCCACAATGAAGTATCCGAACTAGCTTTACACAAATGTACTTTAATCATGAAAAGCCACCCTAATGACTGTTTAATCTGATCATTTACAGCCAGCCCTTGTACCCAGCAGTTAGAGACCCATTGTTAATTCTGTACATCTCAGATGTGTGATAGTGGTAAAAATGAAACTTACTTCACAGAAATGCACACTATTCCTCCAAAGACAGACTGTTTAAACTTATCAAAGAAGAGGGTAAGTTACTTTATTAGTTTCCACCCTCAACCAGCAGTTATAGCCACTCCATACTCCTTATCTGACAGTTATAAAAGGTAATATCATTCAACTTGTTAGCATATGAATCAAGGACAAAGCCAAAAGTAATGAGGGATAAAGGCTTAGAACCTGAGCCAGATTTCCCCTGCATCCTTAGAAAGTTGCTAGATGATATATATTTCATTAGCATGCATTAGGTGAAGGATATAAAGTCTGAAACTCATATCTTTGTCATTATCTACTGACTACAGTTCTCAATGATTTGCCAGAAGCCACAGATTTTATAAGGAACAGATGAAAAATATGAGTAAAATCAGGGGCATTCTATGAATTCTGGACAACTGAAAGCTTTGTTTCATGTAACTAGCCACAGGTATTTCAAATTATTTCACATAAATGGGCATTAGCCCTGTAAAACCAGATAGCTAATGAAACAAACAAACAAGGAATAAATTTATTTTTAGCTAAAAACAGCTAACACCTCCACTCAGCACATTTATATCCACTTTATCATTTAAACCTCATCTGACTGTAATGAAAAAATAGTACCTATCAAACTCAAAAACCCAAAAAAGTAATGAGGACCAAAAGTCCAAAATCAGTGACAGACTGTAAATATTGTTGTCATATTGTTAGAAAGTTGAAGGAATAACAGTTTTTGAATCAGCTGGCATTTTCTGAAGGATATGAAGTCTGAATAATCCAATGTCTGTCATCATTTGGTGACTACAATCCTCAATGATTTGTCAGAAAAATACAAATGTACACAGCCAAAAACATGAGGCGCAGTCAGTGATATTCTATGAAATCAGGGATAGCTTGAATTCTATTTCACTCAAAGATTCAGATATAGTAAAAAATAAAATATGTATTCTAATTATTTGTTGACCATGTAAGCCACTGGACAAATTGCCCCTTTTCATGGGTGACCAAAGCACTGTCTCATTAAGTGACTTGCTCAAGAGTTACACAGGAAGAATTGAAAGTAAGACAAATCAAACCCTGTAACCTGAATACAGGAAGCAGCCTAAAGCTTTAGTTTTCTGCGGTGTCTGTGCTGTTATTCACTCTGCTTCATACAAATGCTACACCTGTAAAAATAAGCAAACAACAAAACAATAAGTTATTTTCATAAACTGCCAACCCACCCTAACATTTAGAGACTGTAATCTGCAATGCTTTGCAATAAAACCAGAAATTTTATGAGTCAAAGACCAAAAATATTAAGCAAAGTCAGGGACATTCTGTAATACCAGGGACAGTTTCAACTTGGCTTCACACAATGACACAGCAGATAATAAATCTTTCAGTGTATTTCATAGAAATGTACATTAGCCCAGTAAAATCAGTAATCTTCCCCTTCTAGTAACTGTAGTCTTCAATGATTTCCCAGAAAAACACAAATTTTATGAGGCACCAGTGCAAAATACAAAACAAAATTAAGGTCTTTCTGTAATATCATAGACAGCTGAAGCTTAGATACAGAGACTCAGCAAAGAATAAACATTCCAATATATTTCATACAAATGCACAATAACCCTGTAAAGCCAGCTTTTAAAATAAGAGAAGATGGTAAGTTGTTTTCATTCTCATTCAGCCCCCACCAACTTGGTGACTATAATCTTCATAGATTTCCCATAAAACCACACATAATATGAGCATAGCTCTCAATGTTCCAGCTTGAAAATGTGTAACACTGCCTCTCATAATGTGGAATAAATGAACAAAATGTGGAGCATACACAAACAGCTAAATAACTTCAACTAGGAAGCTCACAGGATGGTTACAATGCAGAATTACTTGCCATGGTTATTAGTTAAAAAAAGTTCTTAGCAATGAATGTTTGACAGAATCCTTCAGCATCAAACACTGAAGCATGGACTCATAATGAGTACACTTGAGAGGTATGTTTGAGGCACAGCCCAAAAATATAAGGCATAGACGGGACATTCAATGTTATCAGATAAAGTTCTGACTTTCCTTCACACAATTGCCAGACAGCAAATATTCCAATGATGCACACTAGTCACATGAAGCCAGATTTTCTTTGATGCTTTTCCAGAAGATCAAAAAAATTTATGAGGCACAGACCAAAACATGAGGCAAAGTCATAGGCTGTATGCATCTGCAAAATCAAAGTTTCAACTTTTTGAAGCACAAAACCAGGACAAAGGTATTGCAGATAGAACATTGTTTGTGGGAAGTAATCACAAGACAGTGCCCATTGTTTACAAGCATGTTTCCAAACTATAGTCAGAATAACAGAATAATGCTAAGTATTTACAGGATAGAAATCAACAAATGAAAATAATCATTGTAGTTTTAATATCATTTTCAGACCTAGGAGTGAGAAGTTTAAAAAAAAAAAGGCCAGTTGTATCTAAGTGGCAAATGAGATTTGGGACAGAGTGAAAATTAACATTTACAGTCAGGCAGCAGAAAACTTTAAAATGCAAATTTCCTAAGCATACCTCTCAATTTATTTGCTCAATGATTTTAGAAAAAGCAAAAAAAAAAAATGGGTAATAAAGACCCCAAACCTGGAGTAATTTCTATAAATTATACTGAGTCACTTAAAAATTAATAGCACAACAGGTTTTGCATCAACATGCATTTTCTGGGCAATAAGAAGTCTGAAACTTGAATGTTTGGCATTATTAACCAACTGTAATCCTCAGTGATTGACCAAAAAGTCATGCATTTTATGAAAAAGAGAGGATAAAATATGAGACATCAGGGACTTTCTGCAAAATTACAAACAGCTGAGAGGTGTGATCCGACGTGGAAATGGAACTTGTATAACTATGAGGTGCTGGAGTTCTTCCGTAAAAATACCTGCAATGACCTTGCCAGTGAGCTTTGCTTGTCTTTCTCTGATGCAGAAGCTGAGGCCATCACAGCGTTAGTAGAGGAAGTATATTTTTATGTCACTGGTGTGGTGGCTTTACAGCAATATAACTGCAAATGGTGTATGATGAACCAGGGCAAGAGAAATAAATGCTACATTTCGGGGAGTAAAAAAAAGTTGCTAAACACAAAAGAACTAGCTGTTTTAAAGGTAAGTGCCAGTCCCTAAGTATTTAATATTTGTGAATTTTCTGTTCCTCCTGACATGGAACAGAAAGCCGTAACTTGATTAAACTACAAGTGTGCATCAACCTTCCCCATGTGGCATTGTGGCTACTTTTAACACCGGCGATGCGTATAGATATTTATCTATTTTTTATTTTTTTAAGAAAAGAAATACAGCCTTTCTTTTCTTTAAATGAATAGAAAACTACCCCACAGCAGTTTTGTTCAAAGCAATCACAACTGCATCTCTGTACTCCTTCTCTGGCCATGGAACCCCTGTGGTTATGTGCCCCAGGCAGCCCGCCTGATTTCACCCCTATGATAATTCACCACTGATGTGATTACATAAACACAAGTTACTATGTCATCAAAATCTTTTCCTATTAGTTCAGAAGAAGTTATGTCATCTAACAGTGCTACCTATTTGTTTCCCTGCCCCCTTCTCAATTCAACAAAGTGCTGGTCAGTGATACCTAAAAAGTTGTCCCTACCATGGCACTTATTTGACTCAAATGCTCAGACAGACAAGAAATTCTCTTTTCTAGGAAATACAGATTTAGCAACTATGTCTAAGCAGAATTTCTCTTAGCAATGGCTTTGGTTGCCTTCATCAGGATGGGGTACAGACTGTTGTCTCAAGAGAACCCACTATTACAGTGGACCACCTCTGTCAGCTTCCTCACATGGCTTTTGTTTCCCCATGCTGTTGCAATGGACAGTGTTGTCATACATGCCCCACATGGTTCTATTAATAATGTCTTCTAACTCCAGGGCCATACCTTATACTTAGTCTAATGGTTTCTTCCATTGCCTGTGGAACCTGCTGAGATGACTTAGACTGCTTCCCATGGGTTCCTTTTCTTCTTGTGTAGTGCTTTCAGGAAACTTTATGTAACTGTGCCCTGTTGACTAGATAAAAGTTACTCCTTTTTCCCATCTTCTAAGCACTGGCACTCCTGGTCTATCAGACAGATTCACATGTCTTCAGAAAAAGTACTGAATGCTTGTTCCCTCATTATAAGGTCTCCCACCATGTCAAAATAGCAATCCAATCCACCTATTAAAGCAGGTGCCCTGTTCTGACAAAAAGTCACTGACACTGTCCTCTGCCATATCATTACACTTTTTTTATATACATGTCAGGTGTTATCTTGAAACATACACATATGACAGATTTCACTTTACCATAATCTGTATGAGCAGCATCATTCATTTCACTGATAGCATAAGTAGCATTCCCTTACCTGTGATCAAAGGAGTTAAAATCCTTTCCCCATGCCCCTTGTCTGTTTGGTGCTTTTTACACATAAATGTTCAAATGGCCAAATAAATTTATCAGAGTTATCTCCCTCTTTATGCTGAGGGGTCAGTTTGGTACTGTCCTGTGTTCTAGACCTGTTCTACATTCCTGCTGCTTAGCTGCATCTGGTAAAGAGTGAGCATGTCCTTCTCATGCTGGCATTGCTTTTCTCTTTCTTCATGCTCCATCTCCCCCTAATCTGCCATGACCATTTAATCCTGTTGCTTCTTTTTTTTGTTTTCCACTGCAGCTTTTTCTTCTCTCCAGTCTTAATCCATTTGTGCCTGAAGCTATGTCGTCCTCTCAGCTGCTTTGAACTCAATGCATCTCAATGCAGCTCTATTGTTTTAAAGTTCATGTTACAGTTTAAGTTCCAGTAATAATGTGATGCATTACCCTGTCTCTGCATACCCTGAAATGGCATCCCTGGCCAGGCTGTCTCCAGATTCAGTGAACTAAGCTTCAACTGCACCCAGTTAGATATCATTGTATTCTTGCTCAGACCAGCATGTGGGTTTCCATTTATTTACACGCTTCAATCAGTTGTGCAGTTAACATTCTTCAGTAATGTACAGAGCCCATTTTTGCCTGCTTCCTAACTTACTATCAAAAAATTAAATAACTGATCTGCAATGTATTACTTTCATATGTTTTCCTTGTAGCTGCAATGCTACACACACTTTTGGTGAAAAAATGTTTTACAAGCTATATTAGTTCAGTTTATAAAATCTATACTGATATCAGGAATTCATCTAAGAGTTAATGGCAGGTGAGCAGTGCTGCTTTGAGTTCTGAAGAGTCCCCCCCTCCGCCATGTCCAAATAAACTACATCCTTTGCAGATGGACTACATTTTGTTGACGTGTTATATTTACCACCAGTAACTGGATCTTGACTTTTACTAATTCATGAATATGAATGTATGCATACATGCACATGCAATTATTCTCAGAAGGTGCTGGTAATATGATTTGGGCGCCACCCCATTCCTGTTGAATATCAACAATTTCCTTTTACCAGGTCTTCTGGAATACCTTTAAACACTTTGATAACCAAAGCCAAACATTATGTTTATAGTGAAACAGTCAATTATTTTGCTCAAGCTTAAGCAAAACATGCAAATCAAAAACATAAGAGAATATATACCTTTGCACAGGGAAAATTAAAGTAAAGGTTTGTTTAAAACAGAGGGCCACTTCAGAAAAAAATCATGTCTAGTGCAGTCCTACTGTTTTCTCTAGCTAAAGGATGACTTACACTGCCTAAACTGTAACTTATAATTTAATTATTACTTGGAAAGCAAGCACAATTATCAAAGACAGCTTTTACAGATCATGGGAACATGTTGTTAGGGGATTCAAACAATGCTCCACTGCATACTTTTTACTAGGTTTATGAGCTACTACTACTCCTGTTCTGTACAGATGTGTCTGATACCTCCCAGGAAGTACAAAAGAGGGATAACATCTTATGTCAATTCATTTTGTTAAACGTAGATCAAATGACTTACTAACAGTCAGCTATATGTTCAGCTGGATCTCCCTGATATATCCAGACTTAGCACTGGGATTTTATTTGTTCACTTCTTGGTGCTTTCTCAAACTTCCTGTCAGCTCAACATTCTTTTACCAAAATTTCAGACTGTGCCCTTTTAGAATAAGGTGCCATATTTTGCCAGGAACATCTACAGTCTCTGGCAGGAATCATTTCATGTTACCTTGTTGCTATTAACTCCTGACTAGGGTGCCCGAAAGAAACTGGAAACATTAGTGGACATCAATCATCAATAGAAAATGCAGTCGCCAATGTGCAAACATTTGCATTTTATAAAAGGATTGAGACTGCGGTATCAGAAAATTCACCTTATTTTGAAGTACACTAATCACAGAATTAGTGTAAGTAGCAACACTGTAAGTGCAAAACTCTCTGTGTCAAGTGGTGCATGGAATGGCCCACAAAAAACACTAAAAACATTTTTTACTTAGTTTTTAAATTTTAGGTTTGATTTACATTGTGATGTTATATGAACACATTTCTAAGTGTTAACCACTTATGCATCACATTTATGCTGTGGAGTCCCCTGATCCATGTGCAAGTTTGTGTGTGTGTGTGTGTGTGTGTGTGTGTGTGTGTGTGTGTGTGTGTGTGTGTGTGTGTGTGTGTGTGTGTGTGTGAGAGAGACAGTCACCTTAAAATATCTTAAATGTCCCTTCACTAGGAAGCAGTTACATGTTTTTCTTTTGCACATACCTTCATACCTTATAGATGAGGTTTATAAATGTTAAGCAATTTGTTTGTACAAGGAATATATCAATGACATTAACTAATTTGATAACATGAGAGATGATAATTACAGTTTCACTTCATTTACTACCCTGTTCTTGGTCAGTATATTGATATGTTGTTTATACTTAACTTTTTCTTTCTCTATTGATGTTCTTCATTAGATCACTGTTGCAGTATTTATAACTATATGAGACACATCCTGCCAAGGACCGGATGTCAGACCAGTCTACCAAGCTTTGGGTTCTTTACTTGCACACTGTAAATCCACTCTTAACATAAGACCACATGCTAGTATAAGACTGTTACACAGGCATGCAGAAACCCACAACTTTGTTTCCATAAGTATGCTTAAGCAGACCTCATCAACTCAGTGTTGTGAGTTTTGGTGATCGGCTTTATCTACATTCTTGGACAGCTAAGTATCCCCATTGTGAAACTTTATCTTCTGAAAAATAGTTTATTCAAATCTGCATATATTTGCCAGGAATGGTAAATGTTTGTGCTGAAGTCAGGTTACATGTAAGGTTACCTATTCTTCTCATGTTTGTTGTTCAGGGGTGAACATGATACTAGTTCCCTTGGATTTGCCTGCCGTTTACTTCCAAAGCTTTAAGGAGTAGGCAAAAATCTTTAAAATTGTTTTAAGAGAATAAGCACCTTAAACAGCTGGTTCATGAAATCATGGTGAATGAATCCCTTCCAGTGGATTTACCCCCACAGAAGAAAAGAAACAAAATGTGTTGAAAGAAGCATTCAAGCAATTCTGGACTTTACCCTGTTTTTCAGTTTGTGTCTGATGTCTCCAGTAAGGTGTTTTCACAGTCCATGGACTATCAGCCCACATCTCATCATCTCTCTAGCACATCACCTTAGGAGGCTGATGTAGCCCTGGAGTTAACCATCTCCATTCAGATTGTATGCAAGACTTTATCCAAGAAGGGAGAACCTAGGATCATAACCTCTGAGTATGAGGGAGAAGGTTTTTGGATCATTTATGGAAGTCAGGCCTTCAGACACCTCTCTTAAAACCTTAAGGCTAGAGACTCCTGAAAACAGGGCTCAAAAGACAAAACAAGTTTGAACTCATTCTACCCCCTGTACCCAGAAAACTTCACAAAATGACTTGTTTATTTTGCTCAAGGCCTGTTTAAGGCAATCCAGTCTCTTCAGCCTTTATTTCCGGTTTCTACATCATTCAAGAGAAAGAGATCTCACTATTCTTCAGATGAAGAGGTCCTTTCTGAATCAGACATTGAGAGCTTGGACTATACCTAGCAATTATCTTCCCCTACTCCTTGTGAGTCTGAATTAGAAGATCCCCTCTCTTCTGACTCTCCCAATGAGGACATTTCGTTTGGATATTCAATTTCAGAAATGAAGGAATCCATAAATTTGAGGGTATGGAAGTGTCAGAATTGCAGAGGAGATATTATGAATTATTGGTTATAGATACCTATAAATCAGTAGCCATTCCTCTAGTTTTAGGGGCCTTGGATAATACATTTGCTTCTGCCTCTATCTCTATTTCCCACAATTCTAAACCCCCTATCCCTAATAAATGTGACAGATTTTGCAGGTTGCCTGATTCAGATAAATTCATTTACAGAAATCCTATTGCAGACTCTGCTATTATTTCTATGGTGTGGAACTAAGTTTTTAAGGCCTTTTCTGCTACTAACCATGTCTCAACTCATAAATATAGCAATTATTTTTATAGATTTGTGAAGAAAGTCTGCACAGCCTCCACTACGGAGTTTAGAGCTATTAATTGCCAGACTCACATGTCCAAGTATCTTTTATCTGTTGTTGCTAACATGCAACAAACCTTAGTTTCACTTCCTAACTCTAACACTAAATCTTCCCTGTTAGAAATGTTAAACTCTGCTTCAGAAGTCAGTCAGAATATTATTGTGTGTTTGACACAGTAGATGCTGGTACTGTAATTCATAGATATGTATAGATAAAATTAGAGTTTCCCTGATGGTGTTAAAGATCAGTTGTTTAATGACCCTTGTCAAAGAGCTTTTGTTTTGGCAATTCTGCAGCAGAAGTTTTAAAGAAATTGTAAGCAATGGGTAAGCATGAAGTTAAACAACTCATTTTGTCTGCTATCCCTAGATACCAAATGAATTATCCTTCAATGTCTGGTCTTTTTTTAAGTCCTTTAAATCCTCGCAGCTAAAGACAACTAGAAAACAATAATGACAAGGGCAATTCAAAAAGTAAAGGAGACTGATCCCAAGGGCCTTCCTTTTAAAAGAAGGCCCAGTGGCTCTCCATGCCCCCCCCATCCTCTCCATGGTAATTATTCCCAAATTTTAGGCAATCTGTCGCGCTGCCTTTCTTTTGGAAAAAGGCAACATCAGATGCCTGGGTTCTAAATCAAATTAAGAGTGATTACAGACATCAGTGGGCATCCCTTCTACCTCAACCCAGGATCAATCTTCCTCCAAAAACTCAGATTCCTCTGTTGCCTTGTGTTTTTGTCAGATTTGCTGTCCCAGAGTGTAATAGGACCAGTGCCTCCATCCAAAGGGGCATTTTTTTTTTATTCCAGACTGTTTCCATTTCCCTGAAGGGAAAGCACATGGAGATCAACTGTAGACTTTGCAAACCAAAACACCTTTCTTATGGTTCCAAAATTCAAGATTCTCATTTTGTAAACTCTTTTTTTCTTTTGTTTCTCAAGGCATTTCTAGTCACCTTGTATTTAAAAGAGGATGACTTGCACATTCCACTCCATGAAATGCACAGGCATTACCTAAGATGCTTTGTCTTGGGATAACACTTTCAGTTTACAAATTTGCCTTTTGGTCTTTCCTCTTTTCTAAGAATTTTCACAATGTGCTTAGCCCCAATCATAGATTTTTACAGACATCAACACATCCATATTTGGATCATTGCCTTATTTTAGCTCTTTTAGTCTAAGACACTTTAGCTAAATCTGAAAAAAATCTTGCTTAACCCCCTGTCACAAGATAGTATTTCTAGGGTGGCTGCTAGAGAACTCCTTATCCTTGCTAATCACTCACTAGACAAACTGTCAGCTTATCAAGATCAGTTTTAAATCAGTCCCATCAGAACATGTCCACTGCAAGAAAGTTTCTCAGAATTCTGGGCCTCATGGCTTCCTCCTGCTTAATGATCATATTTGTCAGACTACACAAGAGGAAAATCCAAGAGCATCTCAAATCAGTTTGGATCCAGTATTTTTATCTCTTGTCTTACCAGATTCAATGTTCAATTTCATCAATGTCATCAAAAAGAAACTCCTATAGCAGGCAAATCATGTGTTGTTAAATCTAGGCCTCTCATTTTCTCTCGCCTTCCTGCTCATGCAGTCATGGCAGACAGTTCAGACTTTGCATGGGGGCAGTGTTCTAAGGCATCGAGGTTCAGGGCATGTGGGATTCTCATTAATGGAACAAGCATATAAATCTCAAGAAGATAATGTCTGTAATAACAACTATGAAAGCCTTGAGTGGACCATTGGCAGTGATAACAGACAACACCACAGTGACACAGTATATTAACAAACAAGTGGGAACAAAGAGACTTCCCATACTCAGGAACAAACTACCTATTCATGTCAAGCAATGCTCCTCATTGGCCCTCTTTAAGAAAACTCTTGACGACTGGATGGGAAATAGAAAATTCACCCTGGGGATCACTTCTGCGACATTGCTTGACAGCAGCACAGGAAAATAATTTTCTTCGGTGACAAAAGCCAGGGAAACATTTTGGCTAGGCTTATATAGGCCCCAGGGCCAATAGCCTAGTACCTACCTATGAATCTATAAGTCATATGCCCTGTGCAGAGTAGCCATGATTGTTTGAGATCTTGCTATACAGAACAACCTTATTCTTCAGGCATCATACAGGTCATCAGAGCAGCAAATAATAGCAGACACATTGTGCAGATCCATGATAGACCTTCACAAATGGATACAGCACTAAGAAATCTTCCAGGATGTTGTCAACCTGTAGGGAACTCCCCAAGTAGATCTGCTTGCCTTCTCTGTCAATGGATAACTATACCAGCTCTGTCCCAGGAGCCTTGCAAAAAGGCTTTTAAAACAGATGCATTTTCTTTTCCATGGACAGGAATGTTCACTTACATCTTTCTCCCTTTTCTGTGATACACAAAGTTCTTCTAAAGATCAAGACAGACATTTTAGACACTTCTGGTAACTCCTTTTTGGCCCAAGCAACATTGGTTCTCCTTTCTCATGCATCTGGACAGGGGCAGATATGAAAAACTTCCTCACATAGTGGATCTTTTCGAACAGAACATGGGATCCTTAATCCACCCCATCATTAAGATTGTCACCTAACAGGTTCTGCTCATCTTCCTAGTGGTTGGCTGCTGAGATTCACTTGCATAAATCAACTGACAAAAGCTGATTTAAGTATACTTTTCTCAGCACTTATTTAAGATTAGAAATTTGTAGATAATTGTTATATATAATATAATGCAGGGAGATAATACTCCCTGTCTCTAGCTGCAGTTAGTCTCACCCCCTGTTCCTGTTGTGGTGTTAATCTTGATGGCTTTAGAATTGCCCATCCCTGCTGTAAATCTGTTTTTGGACACTCCTACTGGGCCCATCTCATTTGCTCACTCAGCTGAGTACAGTGAGATCGTATTTTGATTTCAGACACTCCTACCAGTCCCATCTCCTCTGCTGTGTACAGAGACAGCACTTGGGAAAGGCATTCCCTATAGCACTTGGGAAGGACATCCCCTATAGCACTTGGGAAGGACATCCCCTATAGCACTTGGGAAGGACATCCCCTATAACACTTGGGAAGGACATCCCCTATAGCACTTGGGAAGGACATCCCCTATAGCACTTGGGAAGGACATTCCCTATAGCATTTATATCTGCTCTGTTCCCTCCCTCTCCACTTATATTTTCTTGAGCTGCCCTTACATAACTGTTGTCTACCTTATTACCTTAATTTCCTGTTCTGTGTGCTTTTAAGTGTTCAAGTGCTCTTATTTGATTTTTCATAAACTTGTTTTTGTCATTTTTAACTTATCTGCATTTATTTAAACTGTATTTGCCGTAATATTGCTACACACTCGTGTGCTAGCTTGTACTGCATTTAAAGTGTTTTTGCTACTGTCATTAGCTCATTCTTTCTAATACGGAGAGAACTTTTTGAGAAAGCCAACCCACTTAACTAAAAAAAAATATATATATATATATATATATATATATATATATATATATATATATATATATATATATATATATTCCCATCGGGTCAAGATTCCTCTTGAACAAGGCCAGAGAGGTGATCTGCCTCACATGTCTTGGGAATCTGTCCTGCCAGCATCTTCTATTTTATTGTTTGTGTTAAGTAAGTAGTCTCCTGCTTTGTGGTTCTGATCTAGACTTTTCTGAGGTGAATGAGGTCAAGCATATTCATCAAATCTATGGCCTATATGGCCTTATATGGTCACCCTCTGAGCAAGTGAGCTGAGACTGAATAGAGCTAGAGCTTTCTTTCTTCAGGCAGCATAAGACATATTTTTTTGCCTTTTTTCCCTTTTGGTGAGGAACTTTTTGGGGCCTTGGCTGCAGCAGGTGTCTGGTCAGATGCATTCATAACGGGCGGCATTACTCTCAATCATAGTCTAATGAGTGATGAGTGATATATATATATATATATATATATGTGTGTGTGTGTGTGTGTGTGTGTGTGTGTGTGTGTGTGTATGTATATAAATTCCAAGCTTGTTTTCTGCCTTTCCTGTAAGCAGTCTAATCCAGATACAGATTTGCTGTATCCAGGACTATTTGTATGCTTCTGTGCCCCCAAGTCTTTCTGTGTTGGAGGGAAGCCTTCTAGCTTATCAGTGGGAGTGGTAAGCACTAGGTAGCCTATCTACCACAAGAGTGGTTTCTGGCCCAGAAATTGTAGTTTATTGGCCATTTGGGCAGTTTTTCCATCTCTTTCAACTTTCTGGTTTAAAAGCCTGCATTTGCACTTGCTTCCCACCTTCCCTGTAACTAGTTTAGTCCAGATACAGATATGCTGTATCCAGGACTGTTTGTAAGCTTCTGTGCCCCCAAGCCTTTCTGTGTTGGAAGGAAGCCTTCTAGTTTATCAGTGGGAGTGGTAAGCACTAGGTAGCCTATCTACAACAAGATCCAGATACGGATTCTTAGTTTTAGCACTTGAATTTGCTTATCCGTGCTCAGCACTTGTTCAAAACTTGTTGTAAGCACTAAATAAACTACAAATTACTACAGCACTCAACCTTCCTCATTGCCTAGAGGAAAACAGTTTGGTACTTAATTTCCTCACTTGCTTAGAGAAAAACAGCTCTTGTACTCACTTTCCTCACTTGTCTAGAGGAAAATATTTTTTTTATACAGACATGTCCAAGGGTCAGCTCCCAGTATTCTCTCCTGTCTATCTGATGAATCTGGGCATCTTGGGGCAATGATGCAATTGCCTCATGTACACAGACAACCCTCTCCTCCTACCACCCAACACTACAACCTGTGAGAGATGCACTTATCTAGCCAAACTGGAGGTAAAGCTCTCTCCAGCCAAGACTGAACTTGATAGTCAAGAGGAGAAGGTAAACACTTGCACCACACCACACTCATCACATAGTCCCACTAAACCTATGCCACCAAAATCCACACATAGAAACACAAAAACATTCACTGAGGCTCTCAATAATAATCTGCTCAAGCAATGGAGACCTCCAAAGCAGAAACGCAAGCAACCTCCCACCACCAACTTAACCCAAATGACACATAGCCCACAGACTCAGTGTGCCACTCAACCACAGTCCATAAGGCAAAACAACGTATCCAACACACTAGCCATAGGTGACTCTATAGTCAGGCGTACTGATGTCCCACTCACCAGGCTAAGGAGAAGGTCACTGCCAGCTGCCTGTCAGGTGCCAGGATCCGCCATATAACCCACGCACTCAGGTCACTCCACAACAAGTACAAATATGACTCTGTGATTGCCCATGTAGGTGTGCATGACCTGTGATGTACCTCCTTGGACTACATGAAAAGAGACATGGAAGAGCTCTCCAATCTTGTAGCCCAGGCAGGTATGACCCTAGTCCTGAGTAGCATTCTGCCATCACCCAGAATGATACCGCAGTACAAGGACAAAATGATGGAC
This sequence comes from Protopterus annectens, assembly GCF_019279795.1. NCBI lineage: Eukaryota > Metazoa > Chordata > Ceratodontiformes > Protopteridae > Protopterus > Protopterus annectens. Next base: position 965,169,762 of record NC_056725.1, read on the forward strand.
TTCAACAATTGTCTAAGCTTCTGGTGTCATTCTAAGGGGATCCAGTATCTGTCTGCTTGGGATGACATGGTCAAGAGACCACAATGCTTTGCCAGAGATGGCCTGCACCTGTTGCCCCTGGGATTCCGGATACTGGCAAAGGCTCTTGCCGCCCCTATAGTGCTTTTTTTAGGCAAGGTTCAAATGACAAATTCACCACCATAACAGGAACAGACAAGCAAAAACTGAGGGTAATGCTACTCAGTGCTAAAATTCTAAATCTCAAAATGCACTTTCTCGAGACACTCCTTAAAATAGAGAACATCGATGTCTGTGCAGTGACTGAGACCTGGTTCAAGGCTCCAGAGAGCATCCCTGCATTACCAGGCTATAACTCATGCCACACTTTTTGGCCATCTAACCTGGACCGGAACACCAAAGGCGGAGGTGTCCATATTCATTAAGGATATCCACACCTCCAGGCTAGTTGCTCAGCATAATGTAGCTGAGGTTATCCAAGTGCAACTAACTCTGGGCAAAACTGCAATCCAAATTGTAGCTTGCTAAAGATCCCCTACCATGTCCCCGGATTACCACTCCTCTTTTCTTCATATACTGGAAAATATTAGGGTTCAGCCAAGCACCCTAATATTGGGCGATTTCAACGATCCCACCATTAACTGGGAAAACTACTCATGTACCAACACCTTCACTTAGCGCGTTCTGGAATTCATAAATTCCAATGCCCATGATCAGCTTATCCACACCTCCACCAGGGGCAACAATATCCTAGACCTAGTCATTACTAACATGAGTGACCGGTGTTCCACACCTGAAGTCAACTCCTCTTTGGTCAGATCCGACCATAAGCTAATCACCCTAGATATCCACATCCTGCCCCCCCCCCCCCCATTAAGGAAACCACGGTAAAAAATTTCTCCAAAGCCAACTTTGTGCTTCTTAAGACAGAAGTGGTGAACTTCATGACTGCTGAATCCTACACAAATGCAGTCTATAAGCACTTACACGAGTGCATGGATCGTGCTATCCCAAACAGAACCAAGACGCTAACCTCCAAAAAAAGGAAGACTGTCTGGTGGTCCCCTGCCATAAACAAACTCTACAACAGAAGGAAGAAATTGTTGCAAAAGAGAGTAAAATCCCATGAGTGGAGGAGCTCCCTGGTCAGCCTCAGCAAGAAGCTGAGATCCCTTATAAGATCCTCCAAAGCTAGCTATGAAAACAGGATTGTCACTGATTCTAAGGACAACCACAAAGCATTCTATAGCTATGTCAAGAATCTCAATGGCAACACCCAGATCATTATTACCCTCTACTTCCCACTCATTAGACCCATTATAGAGCACAATGCCCCTTTTAGAATGTACCTCACAAGACATCTGCAGCAGCTGGAAAGGCCACAGATGTACCTCACAAAGCGAATTACTGGCCTCAAACAGATGCCCTACACTGATAGTCTCATAAAACTTCAGATTTACTCTGTAGCATATTGCCTACTCCAATGTGATCTCTGCCTAACATATAAAGCTATGTTAAACCCAGACATGTTGGACATGCGACACCTAAAGAAATCCCAATCCCTCCGAGCTGCGCACACTCTAGGAACCTAAACCTTGTCACCACAATAAACAGGACTTGCTGGAGGGATAGATTCCTGTCCCGGAGACTTCCCATACTCTGGAACAAGCTACCCATCTATGTCAAGCAAAGTTCCTCATTAAAACTCACCAAGAAAAATATTGATGAGTGGATGGGAAATAGGAAATACACCCCGAGGATTACTTCTGTGGCTCTGCTTGATGGGCACAGGAAATTGTCTTTCTTGGGTTGGCGTAAGCCAGGGAACTTTGTTGCCTAGCCTTACTTAGGCCCTTGGGCTGATAGCCTAGTACCTACCTGTGAACCTATGAACCTATGATGGTAGAATTATGATCCCATTTAGACACCTATTTTCTTCTCTGGCTGTACAGCAGGTATTAAAAGAGGCTAGAAAACCTGCTACTAAAAAATTTTACATAGCAAAATGGAAAAGATTTTCTAGTTGATGGTATAAAAGAGAAAAAGACCCATCCTGGGTGGTGACTCATGTGGGTCTTCAGTATCTTTGTGACCTTTTCTTAGTCTTGGCTTAGGGTATAGTTCTATAAAGGTACACCTTTCAGCCATTTTTGCTTGTCTGCATTAGGATTCTGTCATTTTCCTTTATTTCAAATTAATCAATTTTTGAAAGTGGTTTGCATATTAGGCCACCTAGAAAAGAAGTGTCACCTCCTTAAGATTTAATATTGATTTAGAGAAGTTAACTTTTTCTCCTTTTGAACCTGCAAGCCAGTATTTCTTTAAAATTTCTACCTTAAAATACTGCTTTCCTTGTTGTTCTGACTTCTGCTAAATGGGCATATGAATTAGAGGCCCTTTTGTCTGTGAAGTCTTTATCGATTGTCTACAAGGGCAAGGTGAGTCTTAGAACCAACCCTTCTTTTATTTGTCTATTTATTTATTTTATTTTACATTTGTTAACCAGGAGAGTCCAGCTGGATATAAGTCCATTTTCAGTGGAGGCCTGGGGAGAAAAGCTCCATAACAGTTTTATAGTTAACATATAAGACAGCAAGTATAACAAAAAGGCACATTTGACAACTTACATAAGACACATTTCTTACACCATAGAGAAAATGGATATACAATTAGTCTTGTGAATGATGAGACTTTACATTTACACATATGGACAATAAAAGCCTGTAGTTGCAATATTACTCTAGTTGATAATAGCAAAAAAAAAATAATGAATCACTAGCCAGGGGTGGTACAGGAGCATAGTCTATGATTCAGGAAGTGTATTTTGAGTAGTTTCTTAAATTGGGTTGAGGAGTTGTTTCTTATTATATGGGCAGGAAGGGAGTTTCAGATTTTAGAGATGTAGTGGCTGTAAACTGATTTACCTGTCTCATTGTTAAATTTTGGTTATCTTAAGGAGGTGTTGGGTGCTTGATCTTAAAATCTGGTAGGGGTGTAGGGTTGAAGTAGTTGTTGTAGGGCTGGGGTGTTGTCTGAGTGATGTAATACTTTGTGTGCGAGTGATAGTTGATTGACTTGAAGTATTAGTGGGAGTTCTAACCAGTTGAGTTTCTTGAGGCTTTCACAATGGTGGGTTCTAGAGGATGATCCTATGGCAAATCTAGCTATCTTATTGTGACAGCTGTCAAGTTTGTTTAGGTCAGTTTTTCGGAGATTGGGAAGCACAGGGGAGGCATAGAGTAAGGTGGATAGAAGGTGAGTCCTGGCTGTAGTAATTTTGGAGTGGTTGGAGAGAAATTGTTTGTTGCGATAGAGTAGACCCATTTTTTTATGAACCTTTTTTATGGTCTGGGAAATGTGAATGTCGAATTTAAGGTGATTGTTAATTTCCAGGCCAAGCAGTTTGGTGTGATTGGTAGGGGTGATGGTGGTGTTGTGTGAGGAGATTGTAAAGTTATATTAGGGGGGGGTAAAGATCTGTGAGGGCTGAAGAAGAATAGTTTAGTTTTAGCTGGGTTTAGAATGAGGTTCTGGTTGGTGATCCATGTTTTGGCTAGGGAAAAGCATTATTGTGTTTAGGAGAGGAGGTTTAGGAGAGAAGGAGGTCTAGGGTATTGGCTGCGCAAATTATGGTGGTATAGTCTGCATATTGGACTATTGAGACTTTGGGAATGGTGGATGGTAGTTGATTAGTAAATAGGGTGAAGAGCAGTGGACCCAGGATAGAGCCTTGGGGTACCCCTAGGAAGACAGGCAATAAGGGAGAGAGCTGGTTTTGCCATTTTACAGCTTGTTGCCAACCATCTAGATAGCTCTTAAACCAAGAAATAGCTGAGATACTAAGGTTTAGGGTGGATAGTGAGTGAAGCAGTTTTTCATGGTTGACCATGTCAAAAGCTTTGGATAAATCTAAGAGTGTAGCAGATACGAGCAGTCCATTATTTCTGTGGTTATTGATGGTGTTAGTAAAGTATGTAAGTGCGGTGATGGTGCTGTGGAAGGGTCTGAAACTGTGTTGCTGTGTGGATAGCAATTTGTTTTCTAGGAGGTACTTCAATTGCATGTGGACAACTCTCTCTAGAAGTTTTGATAGGGGGGATAGTATAGCTATAGGGGAATAGTTACTGAGTTTGACAAAGCTACCCCTTTTGTGCAGTGGTGTTATGAGATATTTTCCAAAGCTGGAGTACTTTGCATTCAGAGATAGATCTGTTTATTAGTATGGAGACAGGATAGGCTATGGATTCAGTGGCTAGTTGAAGATATTCTGTGGTAATTTATCGGCGGCTGTGGAGGTTGGTTTAAGTTTTCGGAGTAGCTTTTGTATGTTCTTGGTTGGCACTGGTTTGAAGGTGAAGATGGGGTGATTGAGATTTGTTTCAGTTGGAAAGGGTGTTTTTGTTGGGAAGGGGTTGTTAGGGCTCTGTTGTTGGCTAGGGTTTGGATAGTTTCTGTGAAGAATTTGTTAAACTGTGTGGGGATATTGTCTTGGTTATTCACTATTTTGGGGGTGGGGGTGGTTGTCTTACCTGGTTGTAATACAGAGTTGACTGCAGCCCAGAATATTTTTGGGTTGTTTATATATTTATTCTTAATATTTTGGTAGTAGGAGATTTTGTCTGTTTTGATAAGTTGTTTGGCTTTGTTGCGTAGTTGAAGGTATGTTTGTTTATCTATTTGGGATCTGCTTTTATGATAGTTTGTCCAGGCTTTGTTTCTATTTTTGAGTAATGTTTTAGTATCTAAAGTTAGCCAGGGGGCATGTTTAGTTCTGATTCTTGAGGTTCTGGGGGGGGGGGGGCGTGATGGTTAAGTATGTTTGTGAAGGTAGTATTCAAGTATAGTATTGTTTCATCAAGGTTTAAATTTTTAGGGGGGGGGTCCAGTTACGCTTCTTTAGGTCATCGTTAAAGTTGAGTTGGTTGAAGTGTTTTTTGTTCCTACTTTCACGCACAGTTACTTGGGTCAGTTGGGCAGTTTTGCTTCTTAGTTGAAATGTAGCTTGGTGGTCACTAAGGGTGTCTGGCAGGCACCCGGCTTGAGATATTAGACAAGGATGAGATACAAGTATCCAGCCTAGTATAGGCTGATGTTTGTTTCTCTTGTCTGTTCTAGTGGGGGAAGTTATAAGTTGGGTTAGTCCATGTAAGCTGATGTGGGAGAGAGGGTTTTGACTGGAGCAGTTGTGTCAGTCACTATTAAGGTCACCTAATAGGATGTTTTCTTGGGGGAGGGAGTTAGATATCCAATCTAGGAGGTTTTTCTGTAATGGGAATATTGTTGCCTGGAGGGATATAGTATCCTATAATATTGATGTGCTTATCTGGGTTAAGTTTCAGTTTAGAGAGGGTGACTTCAATGTTTTCAAGGTCTGGGGTTGTGATGTCTAGTTTTTCTAGGATAAGATGAGTTTTGTATAGTATGACTACTCCCCCAACCCTTTTTCCTACTCATTTCTGATTATATTGTAGCCTGGTGCTGTGATTTCATTATCATGGATTTCTGGCTTTAGCCAGGTCTCAGTCAGAATCACAATATCTGGATTGTAAAAGGAGATTAAGGCATGGAGGTCATGGACATTGTTTGAGATACTTCTAACATTTAGATTTATGGTGAGGAGTGAGTTTGGTCTGTAGATTAGGGTATTATTTGGGTTGGGGATTAGTGTGTCTGGATTGAATGGGTCTGGGTTGGGATGTATGTCACCACAGCATATGAGTGCAGTATATAGGTGTAAATAAAGTTTGAATAGCTTATTGATGATTTTTGTGTGCTTTAGAGTAGTGTGGGATTGTCTGTGTGATGGGTGTATTTTGTGTCTGAAGTAGTGGATAGCGGTGGTGTGATAGTGGTATGGGGTTTGCTGAGCATAAGGCTTGGGGTTTGCAGTGTTGAGGGATGTACCTTTGTTAGGGATGATTAGTCTGTAATTAATTTGAGTTTGATAACTGGTAATGGAGGTTAGCAGTATGAGGGAAGAGATACAAATGGTATATAGTAGGAGTTGTGGATGTGAGGGTTTTGATAGTGGAATCATGATTTAGTTAGGTAGGTTAGTAATAGGTGTTTTTGGAAGAGGGTAGGGTGGGGGGTGATGAAGAGTGTTAATAGAAGGTGAATGTAGCCTGGGGTGGGGTGTTGGAGGTGGGAGTGGTGAAGTGTGGGTGTGGTGTATAGGTAATTGATGTGGGGTGTGTGGGAATGGGGTTAGGGTAGGAGAGCGGAGTGAGCCCAAGCATATTGAGGGCGAACAGAGCGGGAACCAACTGAGCCTCCTGTGCTTACTATACCAAATGTTGCTTCTGAATTTACTTTGAACCAGACCATTTATCTCCCTGTGTTTTATCATGAACCCAAAATCACAGAAGAAAACATCCTGCATACCTTAGATGTCCACAAACAATTGAGGTTTTACCTGTATGAGACTAAGGATTTTAGAAAGTCTAACAAACCTATTGTGTCCTTTGGAAAAAAAAGAAGATAGACAGGCACTTGCTAAACAAACAATTTCTAAATAGCTCTCAGGCTGTCAAATGTTGTTGCTTTCACAATGGAAGGAGCCTGCCTCAGAAGGCCAGGGGCTCTACTAGACCTGTGGCTATTTCTGATTATGGAAAGCGGAAGACTTTAGGCCTATCCCAGAGGTGGCTACTTTGTCTTCTGTGCTCATCTTTATTTGGCACTAGAAAACCAATTCAGTATCCTGAACTAGAGCTGGATTTGCAGAAGCCATCCTTAAAGCTAGACTCTGATCCTTTTCCATCCACACTTTCTTCCTCAGCTATGGTAATGTGAATTCAACAGTGATCTAATGAAGAACATAGTACAGATGTGTAAGTTAACTCACCATAACATCAGATGTTTGAATAGATAACTGCTGCAGTATTATCCCCCTCTCACCTTCCTCCTTTTCTTTCTGCTATTTCCCTGGCTGGGGTAAGGTACTCTACTTTTGCCCTTCTGACACTGCTGTAGAGCTTCAGGCTTCAACCTCCTCTTTGGATAAGAGAGCTTTGATTTATTTTTTTTTTTGCCATATGACCTTTTCATACCAGTACATTTTCTTGTTAAAGGCAAACACACAGTGCACAAGGAAGGAGCACAAAGCTTTGTAGACTGGATGGATGTCTAATTGTTGGCATGTGTTAGGACTACTGCAACAATGATCTAGTCAAACATTTGCTATTACAGTTAGTTAACTTACACAACTGGTCTTTTTATATCACTGAGCCTTTGGTCTCCATTGAAAAAGAGATAGCCTCTTTCATATCTAGTAGAATTTCTTGGTTATTAAATAAACAATTTTTTTCTTGGTTCTACTGACATTTATAAGAGTTTGAAAATATTGTAATACCATGAGTTAAGATGATGAGGTCCTTAGATTATTTTATTGTTTAATAGACTTGGACAGCCTACTCACTTGAATCCTCAAGCAAGAAAAATATTTACTAATTATAAAAATGTATTTTACCTTTGCATGGCAAATAAAGCATGCAAAACACAAATGGCTTTTATTTTAGTTTAAGGTAAAATATATTTAAATTATGAAGAGGTTTGCTGTGGTTTGACAAAAATGGCATTTGGGTTAAAAAGTATTTAAAAGCATAGCAAGATTTACAGGTTATTACTAGGCTGTTGATCAGACAGATCATCTTCTGATGGCCGCCACAAATCCCTTTTCATTTATACGTGCAGTGTAAAAGAATCTTCTTTTCTTGGTGTACAAGAATGGAGAGAGAAAATGTTTGATCTAATGCATCCACCTGAATGCTGCAGCTGGCACATATTATAGCAACCTCGCTTGTGTTCATCCAACCCTCTGTGTCCCTGGAATCCTTGATATTCACTGCTGAACTACAGTATGTCAAAGGCTCTGCCAGTACATTCCCAGAATCCTCCATCACTGCGTTACCAGAATGCTTCATCAGTATGTTCTCAGAATCCTCTGCCAGTATGTTCCCAGAATCCTCTGTCGTCTATGTAATGTAGTATTGTCTTTCTTCATTCTTAGAGTATGTTTCTTTGACTTCAACCTACATCCCCTTCTGTGAGTCTACTATGGATAATCATGTCTGATTTAATCGATATTTGATTATTCAAACCGAAAACATTTTGAACCTTGGGAAATCTGAGCCATTTTCAAGGTGGCATTTTTTTTTTTTGCAAGAAGCAGACACCACTCCACCCCTTAATATAGGGCAAGCTTCCACACCCCTTGACTGTATGGGTCTACTTGACTTTGTCAAAATTCCATATTATTAAATTGCAGTTTGTCGACACTCAAAATATCGAAATCTCACTTCAGTGAAGCAGCGGAACAATGAAGATCTTCCCAGGGTAAGTAACCTGTTGTGCAAGATGGTGAACTTTGCCTTTTTTCCAACTATAGTGCAATCGCAGAGTTGGTATATTTAGTTGGGGGTGTGGGGACACAGCCCCTGACATTGGGGTGGGGGTGAGGGGCATAGCCCCCACCTAGGTGGGTTAGGGATGGTGTGGTTTGGGTTTTCTTTCTTCTTGGGTAAGTGGTTACTGACCCTGGGTAGATCTTCATTGTTTCACTGGTTTGATGAAGTAGGATTTTAATATTTTGTGTGTCAACAAACTGCGATTCAATAATATGGGATTTCAACAAAGTCAGGTAGATCCAACTGCATATATTTATTAACTTTAAGATGGCATGAACTCAGAGAAGATGTGGCAAGTAAGGAAATGTAGCACTCACCTCTTCGAGAGTTATAGAATTATAGAATTTATGAGGCAACTGGGCCTATTGGCAACTGATGCCTTGCCAGTACTCATTCTTATACTTTTCTTCCTTTTATCAAGGGGCAACAGGTCAGTCATACCAGTGGGGCATTTGTGGATACCCATCCAGTTGTCTAACTCCTTTTTGAAGAAAGAAAGTGTGTCACACTGTGAATTTGGGACTGAAGTTTGTTCCAGAGAAGAGGTAAGCATTGCATGACAAATCTGTCTTTCCACTGTGTTTTGATTATTTACTGAAGCAAGTTTAGATCACTGGTTCTAGTGTTAGGGGTACAGTTTGATTTATGAAGATATAAGAGGTCTTGGATTTCTGGATCCTTAATGGTCCAAAAGACTAGACTTGGGAGTATGTAGGACACTGATTAAAAAGACCATGTGCCTGTCATTTAAGCCTGTGATTCTTTTAGTTAGGAACCACAGGGTATGTCAAATTGCTTGATATGCCTTGTAAAACATGTCCTAAATGGGACATTGTATTTGATAGCAGCCTGATCAATGCAGTATACAGAGGAGAAAAGCAAAGCCTTAATGTGTTGATCCACTTGTAGAACCCTCTCTACTCCAAACCTAACCACCATGACAAGATGCTGATGATAGTTCAGTAATGGTGTTTGAGTGCCAGTCAACTGACAAGTGAAAAACAGTACACTTCTCCCCATTTAACTAACTTTTAATTTCTTCAAACAATTCCAAAATACTCTCTCTATTTTTTTTTTCCTTTTTTCCTGTCTTTTTTGCTTTTTTAAAAAAACAATAACGGCTTATCAATTAGGTATAGAAAACTGGGCACAGGACATAGTGTACTACATATACGTCTATACACAATTGCTTAATGTTCCATTTGTTTCCTGCTATGATTCTATGGCCAAAGCTGCTTGATTTTCTAATAGAAACAAATCTTACTGCCAAAATAAAGAAACTGAGATTAGAGTACGTGTTGGACAAGATTAAGGAGCAATTTTTGCAGTTAGTCACAGCAAGAACTGTGACATGAGTAATTGTGGGAAACAGTGTGTGTAACTCTTGATGAAGCTGAAAAACATGAAACTGGATGCTCCCGTGATCAGCTTCCCACAGACATTAGACAAGTCCTTGAGTAAGCTGTGCTAGATGGAATTAGGTCTGGATACTAGAAATGGTGTCAAAGATATTTGCTATAAAGAGAAAAGAAAGTTGTGTTAAGCTTTTACAACAGATTGCTGCTTCAGAATACTGGTAATTCATGTGAACCACAAAGTCATTCTTCCATTCATACATCTTATAAAACCCACATATGAATCTAGTCAGCCATTTTCAGGTCAATACATTTTAAACTAAATAGTTTAACACATCATATCTCGCACGCACACATGCACACACACAGACACACACACACACACACACCAGTATTTTTACACAGCTATTTATGTCTTATTTATCACTCTGAGCATTTAATAAAAAAAAAATTATTTCAGACAAAATATAACCCAGGTGACTTCAAAACTTGTTTATCCTGTCCCACGTGGAAAGGAATACTGTATGTATTCCTCACAACCATCTGTAGTTGTAAAACTCATGAGGGCAACAGATCCAGTTTACTGTGTTGCTTAGAGGTACCTTAGATTTTTAGCACTTACACTGAATTAGTGTGACAGCAAAATTACTAAAAGAAAACATTATTGGCACTAAAGATATTTCATTAATTGTAGCAATGTTGCAAGAAAGTGATGTTTTCCAGAAACTGTGCCAATGAGTAATATTAGTTGCAAGCCATGAAGTGTGAATGTCTGTCTTTTCAAACTTCCAGTTTATTAACAAATTCTACTGCATGCATGTTTCTGTATCTGACATCATCATTGACCCTTTTTTCCTGTTTCTGTACATGGGTTAGGGGGTCATGTCAACCGTCACCATTTCTCTCAATTCAGTCCCACTCTCCTACCTTATTTGATAGTCATGGCTGACTGTCGCATGTAGTCTCTCACACAATCCATCCATCTCTTTCCGAGATGCTCTTGCTTCCTCTTGTCTTCTTCCTGCCTGTTTGAAAGCATCTTCACCAGACATAATCTAGTCTCTTTGATTTTCTCTGCAGCTGGAGATACTTGTGTTTCAGCTATTACGTTCTCATTTCTGAATCTGTCCCACAGTATGCATCCTACTGTCCGTCTCAGGCACTTCATCACCATCACATCTAGCTTTCTTCATTGCCCAGGCTTTTGTGCCATACAGGAGTACAGGTTGCACCACTCTTTTGTACACCTTACTTTTCATCTTCTTTAGCATTCTTCTGTCAAACACTACACCTGGCACTCTGTACCAGTTTGCTGCAGTTCCTTTGATTCTAGCTTTGGCCTCCTCATTCAGACTTCCCTTCTTCTCAACCACCCCTCCTCGACACACAAAGCTGCTTATCTGCTCCACTATTTTCTCTTCTATTTCATTTCTCAGCTTCTTCTGATTACCCCCATTTGTTTCCATTACTACTATCTCATCTGAACTCACTTTCATCCCATGTACCTTTAGTTTTGCATTCCTTTCTCCTATCATCTGCTGAAGTTCTTGTTCAGACCCTGCATACAATGCCACATTGTCTGCATACAGCAGCTTGGTTAATCTGTCCCTGCCAACCTGTTTGATAATGTAGGTCATCACCAGTATGAACAGCAGTGGACTTGAATTAAATCTTGATGTATAGGCACTCCCACTGTGAATACCTATGTGAGTCCAAATGCTGTCCATACTTGTATTAATTATACCAATGTTTCTGGGATTTACAAACATGGCGAGACTGCCCAAATCAGCTTTCTTGGAACATTGTCATACATTTTTTCCAAGTGTAAGAATACTCAGTTGAACTCTTTCCTCATCTCTAGCTTCTTTTCAATTGTCTGTCTCACCACAAATGTTGGATCAGTTGTGCTGCACCCTGATCTGAATCCAAACTGCTCATCTCCCTTTCTACTACACTATGTTTTCATTATCTATCACCTTATCTATCACCATCTCCAGAACTTTCATGAAGTTATCTATCATCCTCTCCAGAACTTTCATGCAGTTATTTATCATCCTTTCCAGAACTTTCATGCAGTTATCTATCACTGTCTCCAGAACATTTGTGCTGTTATCTATCACCCTTTCCAGAACTTTCATACAGTTATTTATCACCCTCTCCAGAACTTTCATGCAGCCGTCTATCATCCTCTCCAGAACTTTCATGCCATTATCTTTCACCATCTCTAGAACATTCATGCAGTTATCTATCTCCATTTCCAGAGCTTTCGTACAGTTATCTATCATCATCTCCAGAAGTTTCATGCAGTTGTCAATCATCCTTTCCAAAACATTCATGCAGTTATCTGTCACAATCTCTAGAACTTTCATGCAGTTATCTATCACCATCTCCAGAACTTTTGTGCAGTTATCTATCACAGTCTCCAGAACGTTTGTGCAGTGTCTATCACCCTCTCCAGAAGTTTCATGCAGTTATCTATCACCATCTCCAGAGCTTTAGTGCAGTTGTCTATCATCATCTCTAGATCTTTCATGCAGTTCTCCAGAACACATCAGTATTGTAGCACAAGTCACCTTTGTATCTAACAGCATGACCTTTATTCCTAAACACATTTCTGCTCAAGAACAGAGCAAATTTATAAGTCAAGGATGCGCTTGGTATTGCCTTTGTATCTATATGAAAAGGGAGGTGATATTAAGGAAAGTGATGGGATTCACAGACTGACACAGACACACAGACACACACACTAATATGCATTCACACAGAGACAAAACACAAAAACATACACGTTACACTATCTTCATGCTAGAAAGCAGCTTGCTGTCTATGAAAATTGATATTACTGAAAGATCATCAAACTAAAAATATTATCACTGTGATACTGAAAACTTTTTTCTGTGACATTTACTACTGCCGTTTCTTACTGAATACTGACCATCAACACCTTCCACTGTCACCAGTTGTTTGCCCCTTTCATTCTCCCATCCAGTGGCGATTTGGCTAAGGATGGGGTGAAAGCAAGCTGATAGAGGGGTCATCATCTAGATAGATTTGCAGCACAACTCCCTCCATGGTCATATCGGTGGGTATCCAAAAAAAAAATCAAATCCACATGTAACATGGATCTATAGACGGTATATGACTATTTAGTCCCTACATTTGCAGTGCTAGAGTTTTGTCTGCATTTTCATTGTGTTAAGGCTAGCATAGGATTCCACACAGAGTGTGTCTTGTCTTCAGTTCTATTTAAGACTTTTTTTGAAAATACTTTTTAGATCCACAAAAGTTGAACACAAAAAGATACATAAACAAGGCATTGCCATTCTAAATTTATAGTTATCAAAATACCTATCATTAATTTTAAGTTATCTGCTAATTTATCTATTATCTTCCAAGAAAGAAAAAAAAAAGAAACAAAATGATCTGCTCACCCACTAATCCTATTAATTGAGACAAATATGAAATCATGCATGTCAACATTTTCCCTGCTAACAGTTCTAAATGATCTATGCTAAGTAGAAACTGTAAGCCATGGCTTGTTAAGCAGTGGGAAATAATAATCCTTCTCCCAATAATAAAGAATAATAATACATATATAATGAAGACCAGCCACAAGAGCTTAAAAGTGAATGAATACTAAGTATCACACTATAAACTGCACAAAATAAAAAAAAAAATGAAGTCACAGCAAACCATAGTTTACATAGAATATATGTTAAGCACTTTCATCTCCTGTATCTTCTAGGACTTCATCAGAGCAATACAAACAAGTTACTTCATCAGAGCAATGCAAACAAGTTACTTCATTTCATTTTAAGGCAGTGTACACAGCCACATGACCTTAGTCCACAAGTACAAATACTCCACACATAGTATTGATCAAGAATAAATGAAAAAAATACAATGAAAGTATTAACTTATCAACAATTTTTTTTTTAATTCATTCAGGATCTAAAGTTTTCATAATGCATTAGCTCATATTTTTTGTGAAATAAAATAGATTAAATACAATGTGACTTAATTTTTAAAATGTTATTAATTGATACAGATTGATTTAACCCTGGTATATTTGCTGCATTTGCCTTTAATTGCCTTTAGAGCTCTTTTGTTTCCAAAACCGTGCTCCATGGACCTCCCCTTGCATCCTGTCAAACTGTTTCAATGCAAAAAATCAAATGTGTGATCTGTTTATCCTTCAATATGTTTAAATAAAGCATTGTTTTTATATCTTCTTTTTATATCATGTGTATGTTCATAGATTCTCTCCCTCAGTGTTCTTTCAGTCTTCTTTATGTAAAAATTGGTGCACTTTGTTCTATGTAAATCACTCCCTTAATTCCACAATTATTATAAAACTTGATTTTTACTATCCCATGCCATTCAATAACTATACTCTCCTCTTCTTTAATATATGCACATTGCTTACAAATCCCACACATGTATGTCCCACATTTCTCCCTGTAATTTTTATCTGCACTCTTTGCCCCTTCCATTACATTTTTAAAATGAATGCCTTTTTATATATTTTTATTTACAATAAAGTGCAGTTTGCTGCAACCTCTGATTTTTTTTTATTTTTGTGAATGTTTAAAGAAAGCTTTATCACAAACTCTCCATATAATACTCATCTCTGTCTAGCCCTAAACTCTCTCCACTGGCTGGAATTCCACCAATTACTGTTGCTATCACAACTACAAATGTTAACATACCATTCTCCATAAACTAAATAAATAAAAATGCTGGCAGGCGGAGTTTCACAGGCACAAATCACTCAGGTGATGATAAACCAAAGGTGTATTTAATAATAAAAATCCACAAGAAAAACAAATAAAACATGAGCACTTTCGTTAAACAAGTGTTAACTTCATCAGACACCATTAAAATGTAAGACAGCCATTTATATACATATAAAAAACACTCTGATTGGGTAAGCAAAGAGAGGCAGCTAGCTAAGCAACACTGAGGTAGAACATTATTTAATCCCTTGATTATTGTGTTACAGTTGAAACTGTTGCATCTTAAATACAACTAAAACTTGTGATTAAAAGAAATTATTAGTCTCATACTTGCAACTCTCCATGTAAAAATCTACTGCCAATCATTAGCAGACCGAAGTTCCGCTGTGGCGACCCCTAACCAGGAAAAGCCGAAAGACACAACATACTTGTGTCATGAATGATTCTAAATAGGATAAAACTAAAACCAAAGCCATTCTCCATAAACCTTCATCCTGCCCAGCTCTCTTCCTTCATCACTATCTATACTCCACATTGTACCCTCCGTACATCAAATCAGCAACTAATACACATCTACCATCCCAAAAAAACAGTAGGCAAACTACTGTATAAGTACTCCATTGCCCAAGCATGGAACAAGCTTCCTAGAGACATATGTTGCACCTTTCACCAGCCCACTTTAAAAATAAACTCAAACTTTATCTACTCAACTCCAAAACCTGCCCTTGTCAAGCCCCAGCTTAACTCCTCATCCCTCATCTGCTCTCCCCCATACACATTAGTATTACCCATAGTGAATGCTTACTAAACTTAACTCTCAAATCACAACTGATGAATTCAAATCTTGTTGTAAATATATAGATACTCTAAATATGTATGTTTTCCTTGTATGTGAACTTTTTGCATTATTTCCTTATGTTGTAGCATAACTCATTTTTCTCCTATAACTGTATACAGAATGTTTCTACTTTTCTATAAACTGTATTTTTCTTGGAGCATTTCTCCTCGGGTCTCCACTTAAAATGGGCCACAAGCCCCTTAGGACTAACCTGTTTAACAAATGCCAATAAATAAATAAATAAAACCCTCTATCTATGCTAGTTGCATATATCTAACTGTCTCTAACTTAAATAGTACTGGAACATTTTCTCCTATAATTTCCCAGAAGATAACAGGCAGAAATTACAGATTACAATGAAGTGATCACATCAGCATCTTTTAAGCAAAAAACAGATAGAATAAAGACCAAGCTCACATGCTTATACATTTCAGTTATTTAGTTGTATTCTAAGGCTTTGTTACATCAGTTCCTCTAGAAGGAAGCATTTCCTTAGTTGTTTGACTTCCCACAGCAAAATTAACTAAACTGGTTCTGCCAACTCTAAAGGACAAAAACTTAATTAGACAAGCCCAGAGGCAATAGACAGCACCAATACACAGGCTAACAATATACATTTATATATTTCTTATCTATCTGCATTTTAACATTTTCATCCCATTTTGCATTTACAAGAGAAAAGATCACAAAGTTACACATTTTGCCAATCAAATGTGCTACTAGTAAGAAATAAGAAAGCGAGAAGAAAAATATGTAACATTTTTTAAATCCATTTTCTTTAGCCTGGTATCAGCACTGTTGCCACACATGCTACAAATGAGGTTTTTCCTGTGGAATGCGATAAAACTGCAAATGCAATAATTATTTCTGTAAGGGAGAAAAGTTTAAGCCTGCTGTATTCTTGAAACATAATTAAAAGGTCCCCTAGCATGCAAGCATAATATGAGGAACAAACAAAAAGTGGAAGAAATATGCATTCATGATGATAGAAAGGAGTATATCCTCAAATATGTAGAAATTCATAATATTATAACAGGATAAAAATTTCCCCATTTAAGGCACTGTGGAAACAGTAAGAGGAGAAAGATTCAGTAGACATAGTGTGGCAAACCGATACAATAAACAGCAGCTTTATATACCTATTTAATTTAAGAATGGGAGGAGAGCAAGACAGTGACATATGCAGATGTTTAGAATCAAAATCAGGAGAATGACGTCAGCACAGGAGCAGCAAATGGGGATAGGATCTGCTCCTGGTTATATGGTAAAAAAGGATCCTGTGTTTTACCAAAAACATACCTAATGATGAGCAACAGAAACACAGTAGTATAAGAGAGGCCAGTACAAGGGAAAATAACTAGTTGGCTCTCACTTCCCCATCTGCCCTTTTCCTCACTGTAGTGTGGCCACAGAAATGGTATTTATAGTTAGGGGGTGTGGGGGTTGAGGCCCCCGTCCTAGGTGGGTTTGAAATACTGTGGTGGGTTACACGCAGAAGTGGTGGCCAACTAGTTACTTCCCTCGTTGATGAAATCAACGTTCAGTGAATGAATGTTCAATGGCTAAGGTTTGATGTTCAGCCATTCAATAGAAGTTCTATTTGATGGCTGAACAGAGACCTGATTAGAAAAACGAGAGCAGGCACTCTTTCCTGAAATAATAGTGCTACTAATAATAATGCTAATAATTTAATAATAATAAACACAGGTGACTAAGACTGCCTACTTTCCAGAAGGTGGAAAGATGAGGATTAAACTTCTATCTGAAAATTATTAAAAGAGCTATGCAGCAGTTATCTGTGAATAGCACTGCTAAGCCTTTATGAATATATAGTGAGCACAGGTTATTTGCTAGGACTACAGCAATGTGAAAACCTGTGCAAGAGAACACACACTTTGTAAAACTGCTTAAAATAGAAAAATTATGGTTTAGTTATTTGGGAATTGATGTGTTAGTGTAAGGTTTTGGCTAAACTCAGACTTTTTGGAAGTTCTAGACAAGTGCGGCTGTGTGCAAGCCTGCTTGAACTAAAAGCATGCAGTTAAGTATCACAAGGGACAGCTATTTAAAATTAATTTTCAAAAATACAAAGGGGTTTTATTTATTATCTGTAAAGGTGTCCTTATGTGGACACCCTGATTAGTTCAATAATAGGTGTGAAAGGGGAAGGTAGGACAGGTGGAAAATGGGGTGACAGAACACAAGGGACACACAAAAAGAAGACAACAAGAGGGTTTTGCTGGAAATAGTGAGAGAGGAGGAGTTCTATGTTTTTGGCAGGGACTAGACCCCTTATTTTTCAAATATTTTATTTTATATAACAATCAAGTTTGGGAAGGAATTAGGTTAGACAGTGTAGGAGAGAAGACTAGGGAAGGGGGAGGGAGGTGAAGAGGAGTTGCAGCCAGGCACACCCTGGTCCACAGTACATCTAAGGTTTCCACTGCCTGATGGATTGCAGTGGAAGGCCCTGATGTTGAAGGAGCAGGGGCCTTCTGTGGTTTGGTGGTCAGAGCCTACAGGGGAAGTAAATCTTGCACCTCTGAAGAAAAGATCCACCTCCCACTCCATCCCTACTAAGTCTTGTGGTTGTTGTGACTCACCAGGCTGTGCTATATCATTGTGCCTACACGATCGGTGCCACTGGGATGACCCTGTGATGACATCCCTGAGTGTGCAAAGGGTGAATATTTTGTGACTGGACTGCTCCTAGGATCTTTGAACCTGTGGAAAATGAACATAAATGGGAGATAAAGGAAAAAAGAAATGCAAAATTATGGATAATTAAACTAAGAAAAAGAGAGAGATGGTAGAAAGACACAAACATGGTGAAAATAAATTCACTCATAATTTGGTCAGATATCAGCAGTGCTTACATAGTAACTAGTAAGCAGGTTTAAGATATGGAATGGTACAACATTTTTATTTAGATAAAATATTGTGGAAATGTTATTATTTTTTATTTGATGTTAATTTATTGGGAAAAGTCTGACTGGGGCAACATCTCATTTTCTGTGGAGGCCAGGGAGAAAAGTTCTACATTCACATAATATGGTTACAGTTAAATAAGAAAGTTATTTCAAAACCTAATACAGAAGAATAACGTTTATCAGTATGAAGCTGTACATAACAGGGGGCAGGTATTTGGACACAAATAACAAGTTAACAAAAATAATATTGTCAACAGTTAAAAAATTCACAGTTACAGAAGAAAATGCTTCTGACAGCATCTAACAAGCAGTTGAAAGGTAAGAAATGGTAATACACTTTACATTTAAAAATACTTAGCAGTATGGTAGTGATAAGCAGCAAATAGGTTTAAAATAAGAAATTGTAGCACATTTTACATTTCAAAAGATATTTAGCAATATGTTATTGAAATGGTTTGTGCTGCAGTTGTGTAATGGTTGCACATTGTTTTCTGCATTATATATGAATGGTTACTTAAGATAATTTTCAGTTCTTATTCAATAGAATGCTTTGCTTAGTCATACATTTTTATTTCAGAAGTATGTTTAATGTTTACATACTCACAAGTTACTTGGGAGCATTTATAATTTATCTCCTCCAGCTACAGAAAGAACAAATGGTGGGCATGATTATTTACATATCATACATGCTCACATCTGTCTGATATACTTACATTTATTAATCAGGGCATCATCATTCTCTTTCGGCTTTTCCCGTTAGGGGTCGCCACAGCGGATCATCTCTTTCCATTTCTTCCTATCCTCTGCATCTTGCTCTGTCACACCAACCGCCTGCATGTCCTCTCTCACCACGTCCATAAACCTTATCTTAGGCCTTCCTCTATTCCTCTTACCTGGCAGCTCCATCCTTAGCATCTTTTTCCCAATATACCCATCATCCCTCCTCAGCACATGTCCAAACCAACGCAATCTCGTCTCTCTTGCTTTGTCTCCAAACTGTCCAACATGAGCTGACCCTCTAATATACCGATTCCTAATCCTATCCATCCTAGTCACACCGATTGCAAATCTTAACATCTTTAACTCTGCCACATCCAGCTCTGACTCCTGCCTTTTGTCAATGCCACGGTCTCCAACCCATATAACATAGCTGGTCTCACTACACTCTTGTAGACCTTCCTTTCACTCTTACGGATACCCGTCTGTCACAAATCACTCCTGACACTCTTCTCCACCCATTCCACCCTGCCTGTACTCTCTTCTTCACCTCTCTTCCACATTCACCATTACTCTGAACTGTTGATCCCAAGTACTTAAACTCGTCCACCTTTACCAACTCTACTCCCTGCATCCTCACCATTCCTCTACCCTCCCTCTCATTTACACACATATATTCTGTCTTAGCCCTGCTGACCTCATTCCTCTGCTCTCTAGAGCATATCTCCACCTCTCCAGAGTCTCCTCAACCTGATTCCTACTCTCACTACAGATCACAATGACATCTGCAAACATCATAGTCCACGGGGCCTCCTGTCTGATCTCATCTGTCAACCTGTCCATCACCACTGCAAATAAGAAAGGACTCAGAGCTGATCCTTGATGTAATCCCACCTCCACCTTAAACGGATCTGTCACTCCCACTGCAGTCCTCACCACTGTCACACTACCCTCGTACATATCCTGTACCACTCTTACGTACTTCTCTGCCACTCCCGACTTCCTCATACAATACCACAACTCTTCTCTAGGCACCCTGTCATATGCTTTCTCCAAGTCTACAAAGACGCAATGCAACTCCTTCTGACCTTCTCTGTATTTCTCCATCAACACTCTCAGAGCAAACATTGCATCTGTAGTGCTCTTTCCTGGCATGAAACTATACTGCTGATCACTAATCATCACCTCCCTTCTTAACCTTGCTTCCACTACTCTTTCCCATAACTTCAAGCTGTGACTAATCAGTTTTATCCCTCTGTAGTTACTGCAGCTCTGCACATCACCCTTATTCTTAAAGATAGGTACCAAAACACTTTTTCTCCACTCCTCAGGCATCCTCTGACTTTCCAAAATTTCATTAAACAATCTAGTTAGAAATTCCACTGCCATTTCTCCTAAGCACCTCCATGCTTCCATTGGTATGTCATCTGGGCCAACAGCCTTTCCATTCTTCATCCTCTTCATAGCTGCCCTTACTTCCTCCTTGCTAATCTGTTTCACTTCCTGATTCACTATCCCCACATCATCCAACCTTCTCTCTCTCTCATTCTCTTCATTCATCAGCCTCTCAAAATACTCTTTATTATCAGGGCAGTAGATGTAAATTCCTCATAAGTACAACGTATTTGTGTTTATTCAGTGACAGCTTTTTATGTCATATTAATACTTACTCCAAAATTTGTTTACTCCAAGTAAAGGTAGAAGGATGCAACGACTTCCTCTACTTTTTAACATTTTTTTCTGGCTCCAGCTTGTTTGCTTGAAGGTTGGATACATTTTACAACCTTTATAATGCATGTGTTGTAATGCAAGTGCCTGTTTTGCATTATGCCGTGCATAGCTAACCTGTTTTTTTTCCTGAATATCATGTAAAGTGGCTTTAAGGAAGTTACTTTTTAAATTCTAAAACTAAGTAGTAGCACAGTACTGTCTGCACTAACTTCTATGCAGGTCATTCGGTTGCAACTTTGACCCCCCCCCTTCCTGTGGGGGGTAACTGTGGTCAGCCATCTTGAACTGATAGCAAGTATTTTGAAAATAATGACTGTCTTACCATCACATTATTAAAGGATTAGTGGAGTACACAGAGCAATGTATTTTTTAAGTCTGTCTGCCTGCAATAGAAATAATTCCTTGGCTAACAATTGCAGTGTATTTAAAGTATGTGTGTGCAAATGTATAAAGATGTGTATGATGCTAGTGAGCGGTCATAATTGTTAAGCAAAAGATCGTTCGTGCGAACACTGATTTGGAAGCGCTCTAGTTGGTTGAGAAAGGCAAGTGTCTGGGCAGAGAGTTTGTGTGCAACTGTGTGTGTTTTAGCATCAGTGTATGGGTTAGGTAAGGAATGTGATTACTGTATATATGCATGTGAGTGCTTTAGTGTTAGGGTATGGGTTAGATAAAGGTTAGTTAAGGTGTTTGTGTGAGTGTGTTTGCTAAGGTTAGATGTAGCCAGTGTGTGTGTGTGTGTGTGTGTGTGTATGTGTGAGAGTGTGTGTGTGTGTGTGTGTGTGTGTGTGTGTGTGTGTGTGTGTGTGTGTGTGTGTGTGGTTGTATGTTTGTGGTGAGTGTCTGAGCTTTCTTGTACACTGGTAGTGTTATGAGAAGGGCTTTTTTAATGTAAGTTGCATGTTGGGTGGGATTATAGCAAGGGCAGGATTACAGGGTTAGTGTACATTACTAAGGTGGAGCAAGGGGAAAAGTCTTTCTGACCAGATATACAATATCACCATGATTCACAGAGTTCAACACAGTTGACCTTCACTTACATAAGAAAAGTGTAAATGAGCCTGAATTTTCTGTCAGTAACTGTGAAGGTGCCATGCTTAGCTGTGTTTATTCGAGTTCGACATATGCAGTGAGAATGAACAAACTTTTTGAAGTAAGCTAAAAACAACTTTAATGTTATAAATTATTAGCAAGCTATGGAAAATCAAATTAATGGACAATTTCCTATCATGAACAAGTTCTTTTTTACACTGAATTCAGTGTTGCAAGAATTGTTGTATGTTGATGGCGATTAAGTTTTTACTAAGTGTTCATTGGCTGTTCTATGTTTTACAATATTTAAAGTTGGCTCTTGAGTTGTTTGAACAGTCTGAATAAGTGCTTATGCACAAAAGTGCTTATGTTTGTATTTCATAAATTTTCAGTTGTTTTTTTTTTTTTTTTTAAGTTGATGGCAATGACAGAAGTGGTAATAGCAGGAGCTGGGAATTTCAAGTGTGACATATCAAAGCAGAGCATACAGGAAATGTATGGGGAAAGGTCACTGAAGATTTTATTCTATGCAGATCTTGTTTTCATAAACATATGATGATACTGGAAATGTGAAATGCTTGGGATACTTTTTTTCCATTTCTGGAAGATGATGTAGACATTAGCAGTGCAATAGGTTAAAAGGACATTGTTTAGTTTTGGAGTCTGTTACTTTACCTATCTGAATGTATTGTGTTGTCAGGAGAACTCAGTGAACTTATTACGTTTGCTGTATTCTGTCTTTGTGTTACTGATGGTATCATTTTGCTTGGAACATACAATTTAAGGTTTTCTTTTGGAAGGGGGTTTAGGTGTAAGGAATGCAGGCATGTTTTCATGCCCTTTGCTACAGGGCAGATGAGTGGGTTTCATTTTTTTTTAAATCAAGGTTCAATAGAGTTAATCAGGTAAGTTGTTCCAAGTTAATGCATCATGCAGCAGCAGGGATCAAGACAGATAAAAGACAGTTTCAGTCCTGAGGAAAACCGTGTCCTCCTGGGAGCCCTCAGGACATATTGCAAACATCTTCTTGGAAAAGGGAGGCCAAAACAAGCTGAAAGAGTAAAGGTGTGGAACCATTTGGTTATTGATATAAATGCTATTATGGGGAAGATCTGTACATTGACACAGTGTAGGAAAAAGGGCCAATGATATGGTAAGACATGCCAGAGCAAAGGCAGAGCAGACTGTAGGTACCCGTAGCACTACTGGTGGGGGAACTTCATACACTTATTCATTTAACACCTGATGAGAAATGCCTCCTCTCCATATGGGGGGATGACTACAACTCTGAGCTGGAGCAGGCATAACCAGAAGTTGTGTGGAAACTAGCAATTATTCAATTCAGCAGCATCCACAGACATGGGTTCAGGAAGGCTAGTATGTACACCATAACATATTCACATTATAAAGATGAGTGTAGAGGTCAATTCATTACATGTAACACATGACTTACGTGTAACACATGACATTACGTGTAAAACATGACATTTATTATCAGTAGGTGAACCTCCATTTCTGCTAATAATGAAAGTGACCTCAGTATGCATAGTAAGAGTCTTCCACACCTCATTACACAGCACTCAGTAGAGTGATCCATTGTCCCATAATAATGTAATCATCCATTCCTCGCAGGGTCAGCAGCAGGAACAAGCAGTTCTACTTTACCAGCACAGCTGGAGAAAGATGGCAGCAGAATGGATAGTGATGATGACATAATTATAATTATGAGACTGCCTGAGGACAATGGCAGCAATGCACACACTCTCCACAACAAGTACATAATGCTGCAGGAAGTGACACTGGATCACAAAGTCAAATAGATGAAAATAATACATTGCAGGTAATACAGGCAGAAAACCCATGCACCTCAGCAACAGTGTTTTTCCTCAACCACAGTATCACCTTCTGGAGGATGGCACGATTACAGAAGTAGTAGTGTCCACTGTAACACCTGTGCAAAGAAGTGTCAGGCACAGACACATGCCACAGTTGCTTCCAGAAATACAAAAGCACACTGGGAAATGTACCATGACATAATTCAGGCTCAGTCCATTGCCACAGAGAGTCAGCTAGAGATGGTCAAAGTACTGCAGGGTGCATGTGTGGATTTGCAGAAGTACATGGAAATGATTGAGAGTGGGGGTAATGTCATGGTCACACTCATGTGCAGTGTGGTGGCACACACAGCAGTCATCTCTGCCTCCACGTGTATACTAGTCAGGACCTACCAGACTCATGAAGGAGTCAGTGGGTGGACATGGACAGGGATGGAGTACTGTCTGGATATGTGCAGGCATATTGCATCACACTCAATGTGATTCTCAGGGAAGTACTGGAAATAGTGCAGGGGGTGAATAGCACAAGAGAAGTCATGGAGCCCTCATCAGTGCTCATCTACACATTGCAGTACCTCTCATTTGAGGTGTCTATCACACACACTGTAAGATCAGTGTCTGTAGGAGCACCTGCATCCAGTAGGTCACATTGTCACAGCAAGTCAGCTAAAAGGTCACATGCCAGCACTTCCTAATGATCAAGGACACCATAACCTGACCTTCCATTAGGAGACATTGGGTATGACACATTTGACATAAACAGAATTAAGGCAGAGAAGTAAAACTTCAGATTGCAATGTTCATTATTGCTAAGAAGCTTTTCAGAAAGCATGTATTTGAGTAATGATACCAACTTACAATAACAGGATAAAATTGCAGAAAAAATGTGGGGGGGGGGAGTTGCAGACTGCAATGTATATCACTATTAAGGGTCTATCCAGCATCATGGGTTTTAATTGAGTAACGTTAATGCTTAAAGTTATACAAAATATAAAAAAAGTTTATAATAAGGGGATGGGGGAGCAGCTTAATGAAATGCATAACACTTTTAATTGCCGAACACATACTGAAAAAATGATTACATGAGTGACATTAATCCTGCCATCATCCCTAACACTCTGGCCACTTCACTCTTCTCGCTGCACAAATCATGATGGCTATTACGTCTGATGACCCAAAGTCTGGTGTCCATGACAGAATGAATTCATCTGATGTACCTTAAATAAGAACATGAAATTATCTATTTCTTATTTATCAGAAATAAAAGTGCATCATTTAAAAGCAAATGTGATGCAATTTTCCTTTTCTGTGCAAGGCAGCACCTCATGAAAAATGCAGGTTGGAATACAGCACCAGTAAATCTTTAAATACATAGAATGTCTTTCTCCAGTTCAGTGAAGTATTGCAATATCGGTTTTCATTTAATGAATATTCCAGCAGAAGCAGTACACGCATGCTTAACTGCAGTTCCTAAACAAAACCATGCAGCAATACAGTACAAAAATGTACTTGTATGATACAAACTCTACTCAATGTCCACATCATAGAGAACAGTCAGGCATAACTCTTATAAACAAAAAATATATAATCTTTGAGTAACTGCACTGTAGAAAAAAAGTAAATTTATTTAAAGATAAGCAGGGATGTCTGATGAACAGTGACAGTAGGCCTTGCACTACATGGCATAGTCCACACCAAATAAAGCATGTATCAATTATGCTGTATGTTTTTTTACAATTAAGGAAACACTAACCTTACTAACCCATTACTGTTGGAGTTAATGCTCATCAGCAGGTCAAATGGCATCAGAAATATTCTGTCTAGGAATCTAAACCTCTTCTACAATATCAGTAGAATGGTTTGAAGGGACAGGTATATTATGTAGAGGATACCACTAAGGAGCAGACTCATCATTTACATAAAAAAGAGTTCATCCCTTTCCATTTTCAAGAGCAGCTTGGATCTATGGATGGCAAATAGAACGTTTATCCCAGGACTTCCCCTTCTATGAACCTGAATGTCACGGTCCATAGTTGTGGACTAGATGCCGCCTCATTACCCACTCAGCCATGTACTCTACACGATCACATGGGGGTCCCTTACTACTGCTGCTGACTGACCACAAACACTATCATCAATTGTGGTAGAACATCTAGTGGCAGCTGCTGTGACATCATGGGATAGTTCACCACCAGACTGGTGCATGATCATATTCTACAAAATGCAACACGTGGTAAGGTAATCATCCTGCAAACAGTAGCGGGGTTATATTGAAGGACACTCCCAGATACATCCAAGCAACAGAAACAGGCTTTCAGCAGGCCAAACACTCTCTTGATGACAATACCTTTTTGGGACAAGGCAGTGTTATACCTTTTTCATCAGCTCCAGGAGGGTTCTAAATAGGTGAGTCATGGATCAAGTGGGTAGTCTACATCACTTGAAAAACAAGGAAATAGAAAAAGAAAAGAAAGTTGAGGAGAGACACAAAAGAGAAGGGCGGTTAAGTACTAAGCAATACATTTTCCAAAGACTACCTACTTAGATAATTAAAATTAGAATTTCTATTTATCAACAAGGTGACCATGGAGCATCCTACCATGTTGGAAGAGGTGGTGGAGTGAGCTTGTGTACCTGATATGGAATCATGTGCACTGCCAGATGCTGGGATGACACATACCCCCATGCATCACGCACTACATGGCAGTTAATAGAATGATAGTTCTTCCTATTGTAGTACTGCTCACCCTGTGGTCCTGATGGAGCCATAATAGCAACATGGGAACATCTATTGCACCAAGCACCTCTGGGAAACATGCCATCCCATGAAGGCACTCATGATTCAGGCTCATTCCTGAGGTGATACTGGAAAATACATGTGCCCAGAATATGTCCACAAACTGCTGAAGTATCCTCAAAGCAAAAGCCCGAGAAATACTGACATTTCCTCAGGAAGATCTCCACGGCAAGTATAGTGCTGGCTGTAGCTTAGTATCCACAGGTATAGAAAGGCCATGCATTTCTCCAGTTCCCATCTGTGGGACATACATACTCACTAAAGCACTTAAAATATCCCTCTCTACTTCTATGGGCCATACATACTCACTAAAGCCCTTAAAATATCCCTGTCCACTCTAAATTTATCAAAGATTTGATTGCCAAACTTATAGTTTCATAGGTGAATACTAAGCTAACTGCCCTGAAGGGCCATTTTAAGCCTAGCCAATAACCTGAGGTCAGAATCAAACCATGTAACTTGTACTTAAGAGGTGAAGCCCTAACCATTCTACAAAACCCACCCCCATAACCGATAAAGGGATATTCTTTGTCTGTATCTTTGCCTTCATGGCCAGTGAGCACCACTGGATGCAAGCAGTTTTGGTTCGGCCAAGACAACCACCTCATACTGAGAAATTTCTAGATTGGCAGCAAAGTCATGCATTTTCACCAAATGCAAAGTAGATAGAAAAGGTAAAATTTTGCCTTTTATAACGCTTCTGTAGATGATGCAAAACCATATCAAAAAACAACTGTGAATCATAAACAAGCAGGAACAGGGATTATTAGCATAAAAAGTTCTATATCATTTCTCATTTTAATCTCATTACTCCTTCATTTGCATAAGTTCATTTGAGGCTGTCATGCATGAGTGCAAATGGCCTCTATGAATTGATCCAAGACTGCGCTTATGTGTGAACACGCCCTGTTGAATAGTCAATAGATTAACGTCGTCGGTTTAGAGTAATTCCGTTACTCCGTAGGCAAATTGGGTTTCCTCAGCCACATACTTAAGAATGGAATATGAGTTTATTC
>NC_056725.1:965559674-965624674 GCF_019279795.1 Protopterus annectens
GATGCTCTAGCTGAGAATCGAACCGGACAGCGTCTTACTGTGAGGCGACAACGCTACCGCAGCACCACCACTACATTAAGCATGAGAGAAAAACAGTCTGACTTTCATCATTATTTATGCAGACTATACCAGGGGCCGTAAGTAGAAATAAAAGTTACAAATCCATTGATCTAGGCAGAGTAATACTACTTTAGGAGAATTCATTACTCCATCAGAATTCATTTTTGCTCAGTCCTTTATGCTCCATGCCACCTTACTGTAGTCCATCGTCAAAAGGCAGCATTGCCAAATATTTGTTTCTTTTTTTATAACGTTTCTCTTTTTTTTCTTTTGCTTGCAACAAAAAGCCACTTCACCCAGGAACTTGACGTTTAGCAGCACATATGTAGTTCTCTTGAAATAGCATTCATGTAGCACAGAAACTGCTGCGGGTGAGTTTAGGACAGCTCTCTGGATATACAGAGTGACTCACTGCCCATATAAAGTCAACCCGGTGTTAAACTTCGAAAACTGGTAATATGTGCAACTATAAATATAACCATACTAAAGATTATTTAAGTGTGTGTATGGAAGTCAAACTAAACTATAACTCCAGAGCACCTAAGAAAACCTCAAATCAAGTAATAAGTAACAAAATGAAGGGTACTCAACTGCAGAATATCCCTTTAAACTGTTAATGACGACCTTTGTGCTATAATGTCCTAACAGAAATCATCAACTCTACTCTTAACCGCTAATTCAATTAATCCAATTTTAAACACTTAAATCTATTATAATATCTGAAATGTATATACAGATAACCGTAAACCACTTATTTAATTATTTAGTTTACATTTTTTTACTGGGAGTGTCTGACTGAGCCAAAAAAATGCCCGTTTTCAGAGGAGCTAAGGGAGAAAAGCTCCAAGTTACATACTAAAGAGTGTTATCAGAAGAAAAAAAACTATTAACCTAGCAAATATTGATACAACTGAGTTGAAATAAAAGAAAAAAGTAAAAAAAACAGTAATATAACTAATGCAGTAATGATGGTTTGTTAACAAAACATTAATGTATTTTTGCTTAGAGGGGTAAATAAGCAAACCAAAAAAATCCAGAATTCACATCTCAAGATCACTTTAAATAACTTCTAATTCTGATATCTCAGTATTAAGTGCAGCTGATAACAATAATTTTACATGATAATTAGCACATAGTACCCTCAATATCTTACAATCGCTATCTCTCTTCATATACCAGTCTCTTATTTGGTATAACAACAATAACTTTTAAGAAAATGCCAAACAATTACATTAAACAAATGTCTGACAGCATTATTAAGCATGACAGTTATCATAAATTATACACCACCTAAAACACACATCAGATCTTATAACTGTCTACACAAGCCGTTCTCATAGTTCTTCCCTTATGAATATTCTAATAAAAAATGCAAGCCATAGAGGCCAGTAATATTTTCTATTACAAAGACTATACACAGAACTTTCTAAATTGTTTATTTTCACAAAACACCCTCTAACTTTTCACTGTTGCACATTTCAGTTTAGGAGGCATGTAAGTCAAATTAATAATGCATTTCCACTGAAGAGTTGCCAGGTTTCCTGGAATGGATGGATTGTTCAGAAAAGCAGTGATTTGAAAACCCCTCTTCTTTACATTGCTGAATTTGTACTCACACTCATCTGCTTCTCATTAGTAAGACACTCTTCCGCAACTGTAGGAAAAGTCAATTTATACTTCATTTTCAAGCATCGACACTCCTTAATCATCTTTTAAATCTGCAGTCTCTATTGCTTCATGGTTTCTGAAAAAATCCTTATCAATAAAAACAGGTCACCCTGCTACAGTGCACCTCTCTCCAGGTTATCAGAATTGCTGTCTTATCCATTGTTTTCATACCATGATATAAACTGAACCAGAATTGTCCAGGGTCCACTACAGCAGGTAACTAGTAAGATCTTCCTATTACTATTGCTTTATTACTAAATCCATTTCAAAGCAGTTTTTTTTAAAGTCCAAATAATCATAATTCCTTTTAACCTTCCAAAGAGTCAATCTCAGTTTTTTCCTCCTGCCTCAGTCTTCTACTGAAACCACTTGCTGCTCAATATATACCATTTGCGCATGTGTTTCAAGTACTTTATCTTAAGCGTCATCTAATTTTTGTTTTAATGTCAGCATGGCATAAAACTCCCTATACAATAACTCACAAACCTTAAGTTTGCAGGTGTCTAGTGTCTAGCGTATCCCAAAAACAATACAGATAGATATCTTAGGTTCTACATACTCCTTTACAAAGCAGTTACAATATTTTTTGAGTTAAGTTGTATCATTTCCTTTTTCTGATCATTGTGACTTCCACTTTCTACCTTCAGTTGCTGTCATGTGATCACCATCACTCATTTCTTTCTTGCAAAGTTAACTCTGCATCACTCTTAACAGAAACTACCACCATCATGATACTGACATTTTTAATAGACTACTGCTGTAAAGCTTACATCATACAACAACTTTTAGTTCAACAATACCACTATATTAAATCTTAGCAACTAGAGGAGATATCCAGCCATGTGAAGGACTGTGAGATCACAAGCAAGCAAACCCAAATTTGTACTCGGGAATCATGAAGCAGAAGTTATAATTCTATAACTTAGAAATTATAACACTGTCATAATGACATGCTGTAACATATTACCCAATCTCTCTCTACCTGTATATCTATATATCTTTGTCTTTACCCATCTGTTTTTTAATTCATATTTGTTGGCCAAGATTCTCCGACTACGTCTCTGGTCTACTCTGAATGGAGACATTGGATGGTAGTTATACTGCCAGGGATAACTTGGCCAGTATGATTTTTTAAAAGTAGCTAAAACATATGATCACTCTAAAGAAAATAGCTTTAAACTGCTTAGAAGGGAATCTAGTTGTCATTGTCAGGTCTTGTGACTGGACTCTCCTGGTTGGATGCATAAAGTTTGATAACTCAGAACTGATTTTTATGAACGTGTTTTCCCTATAGACACAGAAAGCATGTGTCTAAACTGTTTATTATATGCATTTATACATAAGGAAAAAAGTGACAATCTATGCTTCATCAACCATATCATGCAGTTTTCACTAACTTTCCAAGCAGAGCTAATTTCATTTTGAATGCAAAGGTAACCTTTCCAATTACCTGGCCTTTTTCCTTTGCAAAGTATGTTGCACTGTTGGGTTTCTTATCTAGTAAATGAGGACAGTTTTAAAGAACACAGAGCCTGCTGTATTTTATTTTATGAATATGAAAAGCCCAAACCCTCTATATGGCACCCTTAATGCATGCATGAACATACATTATTACTAGTATGATAGCTATGACAAGCAATGATTTGGCCTTGTGTACATTCCACCTATGTGAATGTATGGAGCTGAACTATATAAAATAAGAGTTACTTGTACAAACTACAGACCTGTATCGTTTTTACATAGACTGTGATACCCCCGATATAAGTTTAGAATGGAAACATGAGTCACAGGATTTAATAGTTAACTATCCTTTGGGTGAGACATTGAATCAAGATCCAATTTGCCTGACTTGGTAGAAGCTCAGGTGGCTGTAAAAAATCCCATGGTACATATTGAAAAGAGTAGGGTAAGTTCCCTTTTGCCCTGGTTAAATTTCCCCTAATAGTATAAATACTAGCTTGAGCTCTCCTTGAAAAGGGCCACGGGCCTACTAGGGCTAACCTAGTGAGCAAGAGATACATCAGTAAGTAAATAAATAACATATACATTATGCTAATGCCCTGGATATAAGCTGAGATGACAGATTTAAAATGTGACTTCTATGTATGATTGAATCAAAGACATTCCTGTGAGGTAACAGTCATGTGAGTATACTATAAAGTTGTGCCAGCAAGATTTTAAGATTAATCTGAACAGATTTTATTAGTTGTTGCTGTTGTTCTTCTTTCGACTTTTCCCGGTTAGGGGTCGCCACAGCGGAACTCCGGTCCACTAATGATTGACAGTAGATTTTTACTTACTGAGTTGCCAGCCCTGACGTACAACCTTCAACGAAGGTGCGCCCATTCATGCATATCTCCACACAGAAGACGCTTTAGCCTAGAATCGAACAGGACAACGTCTTACTGTGAGGTGACAACTCTACCGCAGCACCACCACCGCAGCTGAACAGATTTTATTAGTAAACTTTTTAAAAAGAATCACTGGTAGGATGTGATACTAAACTTATTATTATGTGCTGTAAATGAAAACAATAGCAGGCAGTGTTTATTTACAGCCTACAGGCATGCAGTGGTACAAAATGGATTTCACTGACTACTAACAGTTTGGAAAAGTACAGAATTTCTACCTATTGGTACCTAGAACTGCAAGCATCTTATGAGCAGCCACTTTTGTAATTTGACTTTGTGTTTTTGGCTTTATATGTTGCCACAGCACTAGTCAGAGAAGGTTCAAATTTGGAAGAACTTTAGACAACAGCTAGTGGAAGGGCAACCAGAATGATTTGTGAGAGTATATGCACTGAACTCTGCAAGTGTGACATTAAATCAGCTTGGACCTGGCTATGTCCAAGGGATGTGGAAGGTATCTCTAGAAACAAAAAGGGTCTAAATCAAGCCATTGTGTGGGCTGCTTAACAAGGTGTTAGAGAACTAGACAGCTCCATGGCATAGATGGATAAAGTCCTGACAAAGTTGCCAAGTTCAGATATAGGCTTGGGTGTCTGCAGGAACTGGGGAGAAGGATGGAAGTGAGTCACCATAGCTAGATAGTCCATCTCAGGTTGGAGAGAGGCAGTTCTGACTCACCACATCAGTGACACCTAGTGAGAGAATTAGCTGTACCCACTGTGAAGCTCAAGCCTAGTGTGTCTGCATCACTATGTGCAAGTTGCACAGTATGCTGAAAGGAAGTCAACATGTGAAGGCATACTCACCATCGGTGGGCAGCACTTAATGCAGCTCAAAAAAGCCAGTGCAGGGGAGAGGTGTGCTGCACTGGGGGGTGGGGAGCTACTCCACAAGGCCAGTACATTGGCTCACATCCTACCACTCAAGTCTCATTGTTGAGTGGTAGAGGTTGTTGGGATTGCCAGGCAGGAATGAACTGGCTGTTGGACTCTCATCTAACCTGGGGATTCCTGCCCACTGTAGGACAAATGGTCTTATTGGGTTCAGGTAGAGCAGCCATTAGACCCATCCACTGGGGAGGTGTTAAAAAAAGAAGGTGGGAGGAGAGCGAGAGAAGAAAACATTGGATTAAGGAACTCTTATTCATTTGTTTGTAAATTGTTTGTCCTCTAGTAATTATGAGTATCAGTCTGTGTTCTAGAATAAGATTCTTAATATTTCTAACTATATGGAAATCTCAAATACTTTCCATAAACTTAAATGTTTAAACTGAATCTTATCATTGCTGAGTGTTTGGCAGCAGAATGAAATTATAACAGGCACTGAGCCAATATCTAAAGACAAAAAATGGCAGAGTACAAAAAGTTGGGGAAAAAGAACAGAAAACTGCTTCTTCTTCTTCTTTTGGCTGCTCCTGTTAGGGGTCGTCACAGCAGATCAACTGTTTCCATTTCTTCCTGTCCTCTGCATCTTGCTCTGTCACACCAACCACCTACATGTCCTCTCTCATCACATCCGTAAACCTTATCTTAGGCCTCCCTCTTTTCCTGTTACCTGGCAGCTTCATCCTTAGCATCTTTTCCCCAATATACTCTGCATCCCTCCTCAGCACATGTCCAAACCAACGTAATCTTGCCTCTCTGGCTTTGTCTCCAAACCTTCCAACCTGGGCTGACCCTGTAATATACTTATTCCTAATCCTGTCCATCCTCGTCACACCCAGTGCAAATCTTAACATCTTCAACTCTGCCACGTCAAACTCTGACTCCTGCCTTTTTGTCAATGCGACTGTCTCCAACCCATATAACATAGCTGGTCTCACTACCCTCTTGTAGACTTTCCCTTTCACTCTTACTGGTACTCGTCTGTCACAAATCACTCCTGACACTCTTCTCCACCCACTCCATCCTGCCTGTATTCTCTTCTTCACCTCTCTTCCACACTCACCATTACTCTGAACTGTTGATCCCAAGTACTTAAACTCATCCACCTTCACCACCTCTAATCCCTGCATCCTCACCATTCCTCTATCCTCCCTCTCATTCACACACATATATTCTGTCTTAGTCCTGTTGACCTTCATTCCTCTTCTCTCTAGAGCATATCTCCACCTCTCCAGGGTCTCCTCCACCTGTTCCCTACTCTTAGTACAGATCACAATGTCATCTGCAAACATCATAGTCCACGGGGACTCCTGTCTGATCTCATCTGTCAACCTGTCCATCACCATTGCAAATAAGAAAGGGCTCAGAGTTGATCCTTGATGTAATCCCTCCTCCACCTTAAACGCATCCGTCAGTCCCACCGCAGACCTCACTGCCATCACACTACACTCGTACATATCCTGTACCACTCTTACATACTTCTCTGACACTCCCAACTTCCTCATACAATACCACACCTCCTCTCTAGGCACCCTGTCATATGCTTTCTCTAAATCCACAAAGACACAATGCAACTTCTTCTGACCTTCTCTGTACTTCTCCATCAACACTCTCAGAGCAAACATCGCATCTGTAGTGCTCTTCCTGGCATGAAACCATACTACTGATCACTAATCATCACCTCCCTTCTTAACCTAGCTTCCACTACTCTTTCCCATGACTTCATGCTGTGACTGATCAGTGTAATCCCTCTGTAGTTGCTACAGCTCTGCACATCACCCTTATTCTTAAAAATTGGTACTAAAACACTTTTTCTCCATTCCTCAGGCATCCTCTCACTTTTCAAGATTTCATTAAACAATCTAGTTAAAAACTCCACTGCCATTTCACCTAAACACCTCCATGCTTCCACAGGTATGTCATCTGGACCAACAGCCTTTCCATTCTTCATCCTCTTCATAGCTATCCTTACTTCCTCCTTGCTAATCCCCTGCACTTCATGATTCACTATCCGTACATCAACTAACCTTCTCTCCCTCTCATTCTCTTCATTCATCAACCCCTCAAAGTACTCTTTCCATCTGCTCAACACACTCTCCTCGCTTGTGAGTATGTTTTCCTCATTATCCTTTATCACCTTTACCTGCTGCACATCTTTAGTAGCTAAGTTCCTCTGTTTAGCCAATTGGTACAGGTTGTTTTCTCCCTCCTTAGTGTCCAACCTTTTATACAACTCTTCATACGCCTTATCCTTAGCCACCTCTCTCTTTGTCATGCACCTCATCTCCTTATACTCTTGTCTACTTTCTTCATCTCTTTGACAATCCCACTTTTTCTTCGCCAACCTCTTTGTATACTCTCCTGTACTTCTTCATTCCACCACCAGGTCTCCTTGTCCTCCTTCCTCTTTCCAGATGTCACACCAAGTACCTTTCTAGCCATCTCTCTTACTAGCTCTGCTGTAGTTACCCGGCTATTCGGTAACTCTTCACTGCCACCCAGTGCCTGTCTTAACTCTTCCTTGAACATCACCTCACAATTACCATTTTTCAATTTCCACCATTTGATCCTTGGTGCTGCTGTCATACTCATCCTCCTCTTTTTGATCACCAATGTCATCCTACAAACCACCATCCTATGCTGCCTAAGTACACTTTCCCCTGCCACCACTTTACAGTCTCCAATCTCCTTCAGATTGGCCCTTCTACATAAGATATAATCCACCTGTGTGCATCTTCCTCCACTCTTGTATGTCAACCTATGCATCTCCCTCTTGTTAAAATAAGTATTCATCACAGCCATGTCCATCCTTTTCGCAAAATCCACTACCATCTGACCTTCTGCATTCCTTTGCTTAACACCATATCTACCCATCACATCCCCTTTGTTCCCTTCACCAATATACCCATTGAAATCTGCTCCAATCACCAGTCTCTCACCCTTGGGTACAGTCATCACCACTTCATCCAACTCACTCCAAAATATTTCTTTCTCATCCATCGCACACACAACTTGTGGAGCATATGCATTAACAACATTCATCATTACACCATCAATTTCCAGCTTCATAAACATCACTCTATCTGACACTCTTTTCACCTCCAAAACACTCTGAGCATACTCTTCCTTCAGGATAATGCCTACATGATTTCTCCTCCCATCCACATCATGATAAAACAATTTGAAACCGCCTCCGATACACCTATCCTTGCTCCCCTTCCATCTGGCCTCTTGCACAAATATACCAACCTTTCTTCTGTCCATCATATCAGCTAGCTCTCTCCCTATACCAGTCATACTGCCAACATTCAAAGTTCTGACCATCACTACCACAGTCCTAGCCTTTACCTGCCTTCAGGCATGCCTTCCCCCTCTTCTCCTCCTTCGGCCAAAAGTAGCCCAATTTCCGCCAACACCCTGTTGGCCAAAAACTGCTAATAGTACAAAATAAGCAGTATTCTGAAATTAAGTAGCACAAAATGCTGACTGTAACTGAGATTACTGAAAATAGAAAGTTATAGATCCTGAAAGCAGACGGTACAGGGAAAAGATTAATGACTGGGGATCTGTATGTTACTCATAGAAACATTCAGAAATGATGAGATGAGTGCAGTGAAGGTTAGCTTATACATATGAGAAGATAGACAGAATCTATCAGGCAAACTAAAAAAATATATAGAACTGCAGAAGTCATGCAGACAATTAAAAGCAATAACTTCTCTGAGCCAAATGAAATTATAAATGAGGAATATAATGCTGCCAAACAAGAGTGGGGAAAATGTTGGGCCTCCAGTTTATGAGTTACAGGAAGGCATTAGAGATCTCATATTAATGGAAGAAATCAATACATCATAGCAGTAACTATATATACATGTATATATATATATATATATATATATATATATATATATATATATATATATATATCTATATATGGGTCTAGGACTATTCACTGAAAGCACATTTCACTGAAAGTCAAATGACTGTGTACAAATCACTAAAAGCTCAGTTCACTGAAAACTCAATTCACTACCAAAACTACAGAGGCCTCCAAAGCAGACACCCAAGCAACTGCCACCTCAAGACATAAGACATGCAACACATAGTTCTCAAAGTCAGTGTGCTAAACAGTCACAGCCCTTAAGGCCAAACACAATGCCAGACACACTTGTTATAGGTGACTCCATGGTCAGACACACTGACGTCCCACTCACCAGACTGAACAAGGAAAAGATCACAGTAAGCTGCCTGTCAGGCGCTAGAATCCGCCATATAACACAAGCACTCAGGTCACTCCACAGCAAGTACAAGTATGACTCAGTCATTGTCCATGCCGGTGTGAACGACCTGAGACGTACCTCCCTGGACTACATGAAAAGAGACATAGAGGAGCTCTCAGATTATGTAGCCCAGGCCGGTATGACCCTGACCCTGAGCAGTATCCTACCCTCACCAAGAATGATGCCACAATACAGAGACAAAATGATCAGCTTTAATAACTGGCTTAATTACTGGTGTCATTCTAAGGGGATCAATGTCTGTCTGCCTGGGATGACATGCTTGACAAGCCACGCTGCCGCAAGGGACGGCTTGCACCTGTCACCCTGGGCTTCGGATATTGGCAAAGGCTCTTGCCTCCCCCATAGTGCCTTTTTTTAGGTAAGGCTCAAATGATAAACCTACCGCCCTAGAAAACAAAAATGGAGAAAAACTAAGGGTAATACTGCTCAATGCCAGAAGTCTAAACCTCAAGATGCACGCCCTCAAAGCCCTCCTCAGTATGGAGAACATCGATGTCTGTGCTGTGACTGAAACCTGGTTCAAGGCTCCTGAGAGCACCCCAGCACTATCAGGTTATACCTCATATCATGCGTTCCGGCCCCAAAATCTGGACCGAACCACAAAAGGAGGGGGAGTATCCATATTCATAAAGGATACCCACACCTCCAGGTTAGTGGCATCGCACGAAGCATCGAAGACCATTCAGGTGCAATTAACCATAGGTAAAACTGCCCTGCAGTTTGTAACATGCTACAGACCACCTTCTCAAACTCAGGAAACCCACACAGCCTTCCTGAAGACACTGGAGAGTATGAATGTCTCTCCAAACACCATCATATTGGGTGACTTCAACTACCCAAACATAGACTGGGAACATTACTCAAGCCCCAACACCCTAGCCCAAAGGTTCCTTGAGTTCATAAACTCAAATGCTATGGAACAACTAGTCACCATTCCCACAAGAGGAGAAAATATACTAGACCTGATCATCACAAACATGGGGACAAAATGCTCCACACCGTAAGTATATCCCTCATTGGTAAGATCAGACCATAAATTAATCTCACTGGAGATCCACATCCCGCCCCCACCCCCAGCAAATAAGACCACAGTGAAGAACTTCTCAAAAGCAAACTTCACACTTCTTAAGACTGGAGTGGTATCCTTCAAGGCCCCCGAGCCAGTGGAAACCACAACCCACGCTGCTGAAACCCTTACAAATGCCTTCTACGAGCACCTCCAGGAATGTATGGATCAAGCAATCCCTAATAAAATCAAGACCCTTTCCACCAAAGGCAGGCGCCGGTCTGGTGGACTCCAGCCATAAACAAACTCTACAACAAGAGGAGAAAGCTACTACATGACAGAGCAAAATCCCTAAAAGGGAAGGTATCTCTGATCAATACTAGCAAAAAACTACGATCACTCATAAAATCATCCAAGGCCAACTTTGAGAGAAAAATCGCTAATGACACAAAAGACAATCATAAAGCCTTCTTTAGCTATGTTAGAAACCTGGGTGGAAACTCCCAGAGATGCTCAGAATTAGTCCAAAATGATAAAAAAATCACTGAACCCACAGACATTGCCAACATACTGGCAGACAGGTTCAGTGCAAATTTCTCCCCTCCCTCCTCCCCAAAAGGAGAAATATCTATCCCACCAGAGTCTAGCCTCCCAAACATCTCAGATGCCCAGGTGAGAGCTGCTCTCTCTAAAGCAAAAAACACAGCATCAATGGGACCGGACGGTGTCCCCGGCTGTGTGCTACACAAACTCAATGAGGAACTAAACTCACACATAAGGCTGCTGTTTAATCTTAGCCTTACTACAGGATACGTACCCAAAGAATGGCATACGGCAACTGTGGTCCCACTCCATAAAGGCGGTGCTTCTACGGACCCTGGAAATTACTGCCCCATAAGCTTGACGAGCCTTGTCTGCAAAGCTATGGAGAGGATCATAATGGAACTCATAAATAAAGATATTGGGGACCTACAGACACTGGATCCTACCCAATTTGGCTTTGTCCTGCCTCTTGAACTTGGTCGACTTTTTCGAAACAGTCACTAAGGCCATTGATGAGGGTAAGGCAGTTCACACAGCCTACCTTGACCTAGCAAAAGCGTTCAACACAATACCCCACTCGGGCATCATAGAAAAGCTCACCAGCTTAGATGTAAACCCATATGTCACAAGATGGGTTGCAAACTGGCTCAAGGACAGAACACACAGGGTTAGAGTTGCTGGTGCCATGTCAGTCTCTAAGCCGGTCATAAGCGGTGTCCCACAGGGCTCAGTCCTGGGCCCCCTATTGTTCGGCATTTATTTTTCTGAAGTGCAGGCAAACATAGGGGGATTGTGGCTGACAAAATTTGCAGATGACTGCAAACTGGGCACCATAACTGACACTCCATCAGACACAGACATCCTCCAGAAAGGTCTCATAGAAATGGATAACTGGTGGCAGAGCCATGGCCTTAAGCTAAATGCCAAAAAATGTATAGTCATACCCTTTGGGAAAAACAAGATAACCCCTAATTACCACATAGGTGGTAATCCATTAAACACGGAAGAAGTTATCAGGGACCTGGGGACCCAAGTTGACAGTAACCTCTCTTTTGACACTCACATTGCCAAAGTGGTTAGGAAGACCTTCTACATTGCCCACCTGATCATGAAGGGATTCACATCCAGATCAGGAGAGGTCATTGTACCCCTGTACTCTTCACTTATCAGATCAATGATTGAGTACAACGCCCCATTCGGAATGTACCTTACCCAACACCTGCAGCAGTTGGAAAGACCCCAAAAGTTCCTCACCAAAAGGATAAAGGGGCTCAAACATATGTCATACGATGCTCGACTGAAGAAACTCCAGCTCTATTCAGTCGCATACCGTCTGCTCAGAGGTGATCTGTGCCTGACATACAAGGCCATGTCCAACCCGGAATTAATGGACATGCTCCACCTCAAAAAATCCAAATCCACCAGAGCTACGAGAGCAAGAGACTTAAACCTCAACACGGATATAAATAGGACGTGCTGGAGGGACAGATTCATCACCCAGAGACTCCCTACACTATGGAACAGAATCCCAGTCCATGTGAGGCAGAGCCCCTCACTGACTCTGTTCAAGAGAAATCTTGACGAGTGGATGGGAGATCGTAGGTTTACCCCGGGAATCATCTCTGTATCACTGCTGGACAGAGGCACAGCAAACTAATGGGTATAGTATTCTCATCCTAAGGGGTGGTGAAAGCCACACACACTCTGGCTAGGCTTATAAATGCCCTAGGGCAGATAGCCTAGTATGAACCTATGAACCTATGAACCTATGAACCACTGAAACACATTTCACTAAAAGTTATATATGGCCTTTTCCCCACTGTAGTGCTACCCTGGAGTTAGTATATATAGTAAGGGGGGGGGGTGTGGGGGGCGTAGCTCCACACATAGTTTGGATATATATTATGTTCAGAAAAGAGTAATTTATTGGAATTGCAAGAATCCATGTATATAGTTCAAGATATTTAAAATAGGTGGGGGGCTACGCCCCCCACACTGCTCCTATGTGGGGGGGGTGCCCCCCACACCCCTCTTACTATGTATACTAACTCCAGGGTTGCACTACAGTGGGGAAAAGGCCATATATAACTTTCAGTGAAATGTGTTACAGTGAATTGTGTTTTCAGTGAATTGAGCTTTCAGTGAATTGTGCAGATGTATATATATATATATATGGATCACCTTCAGATGCCCGAAACGCCAAACCGCCGACACACAAATCACCGACACCAAAAGACCGACAACAAAAAATACCGACAACGCAAAACACCAAATACCATTACACCAACACACTACACGTAAACAACACAGTACACTACATAACATATCCACTATCCCTAACCCAAACCCTAACCCTAATGTCCGACACTACCGCACACTCACCCTACCTGCACCCTAACCCTAACTCACTTACCCACCCCTAACCCCAAGATCCGACACTACCGCACACTCACCCTACCTGCACCCTAACCCTAACTCACTTACCCACCCCTAACCCCAAGGTCCGACACTACCGCACACTCACCCTACCTGCACCCTAACCCTAACTCACTTAACCCACCCCTAAACCCACAGTCCCTCACTATCGCACACTTACCTGTCCGCTCCTTAACACTAAATCCCTCACTCTATCGCACACTTACCGAGTCCGTCGGGTTCTCACCTTGTCGGTCATCTGCGTTGTCGGTGTTTTCGACCCGTCGGATTCGTGTCGGCGATTTCGGGCATCTGAAGGTGACCCATATATATATATATATAGATATATATATATATATATATATATATATATATATATATATATATATATATATATATATATATATATATATATATATATATATATGTATATACACACACACACACACACACACACACACACACACACATATATATATATATATATGTGTGTATGTGTATGTGTGTGTGTGTATATATATATATATATATATATATATATATATATATATATATATATATATCGATTACACTTTTAGATGCCTCATTGAAAATCTTCCCTTCTATACTGTTGGTGGAACTTACAGATGGATATAAATGCTTCCTCCACCTACAAAGGTATGATACTTGTCACTTTGTGAGAGGAGTACCTATCTGCTGAGGCTACATGCTTAAGTCTCTTTTCAAGGTCCCAATCTGGGGTCGAAGGTAGACTCATTCAGCAGGTGAGGCATGGCACCTTAATAAATGGTTGAATATGAGGGATTGGTCCCCCTTGTGCCTCACTCAGGGACAGGTAAGCTGGATGCATTCAGCCATGGCAAAAGGGTGCACAAAATCAGAATAGGTGGGGAGGCACCAATGTACCCTTGTAGCTGTCTTGATGATGGTCCCCACCAGCCAGCTTTCTCCTCAACCTACACATGTTCTACTTGCCCTTGCTACTATGTGTAGTTTATGGGATCAATGGTTTGTAAAGAAATATTCATTTAAACATTCTGAATTCCACCTGCCAGAGGCACACCCCCTCTCTGCAGTATGAACTGGTGATTCATAGTTGCACCCGCATGTGTACGGGTGAACAGTGTGGATGACAGATGCTACCAAACACAGTGATTGAAAACTGTGGCTCACTGATAGGCATTTATTCTTTTTCTTATCCTTACAAGTCAAATACAATGAAAATGCTTGCATGTGACTAGTATTACAGTATGTATGTATTACAGGTAGCTTCTGGCCACAGATGACATTGTAACTGAGAAGCTACATGGCCTCAGGTGGTTACAGGAGAAGGATAGACATCCAAGGAAGCCTGTACCAGAACATATGATGGACCAACTGCACAATCATTTGAGTAGATGAACTTTTTTAGGTTTTGTTGTTCCTTTGGTCTCATGTTGGTACCTGTACACATGTGGGTGCAGCTATGATCATTGTATGTTTGCAGACCTGACCCCTGTCTCCTATCAATGGCCACTGGCTGTGCTGCAACAGTTAAGGTGACATGTGACATGGCTGCTATACCATATTAACAAAGGCCATACCAGCATGCTAGGCAAAGGTGGCATGTATAGAGTACTGGATGTAACCGGTAGGCTGTAGGCCACATACGCATTTTGGAATATATTGTAGACTGTGGGCCACTGGACCCTGCAACAGACCATCCACACCTACAAACCACTAAAACATGCAGAATTAATCCAGCCTGAACCTCTCCCTGCCTACTTCATGCAGTATAGGCTATGCCTTCCCTCCCACCATCCATTCTGTGGTATTATCCTCCCGTAATCTGTACTGTGCTGTTACATCCCCCAAAAAGTACCTATCATTCCTTCGGTATTCCTATTAATGTAGCAATCGCCCCAGTAGAACAAGTCTGAAGTCTTTTTCTAGCCCTTGCATGGGTATTGTACATCTGTGCATTCTTGGTACAACTCCTGCCTGTAGTTGGGTTGCCTATTGCTTCTTCTTCATTCGGCTTTTTCCCGGTTAGGGGTCACCACAGTGGATCATCTGTCTGCTCATGATTGGCTGTG
Organism: Protopterus annectens; assembly: GCF_019279795.1. Lineage (NCBI taxonomy): Eukaryota > Metazoa > Chordata > Ceratodontiformes > Protopteridae > Protopterus > Protopterus annectens. The sequence goes on from NC_056725.1 coordinate 965,575,038, forward strand.
AAGTTTTATGGTGTCGAGTTGCCAGCCCGGTGCCCAACCTTTCACAGAAGACACACACACACACACACACACACACACACACACACACACACACACACACACACACACACACACACACACACACACACACACACACACACACACACACACACACACACACACACACACACACACACACACACACCTAGGGCCAATTTAGAGTGTCAAATCCACCTACAGCATGTCTTTGGGATGTGGGAGGAAACTGGAGCACCCGGAGGAAACCCACTCGACCACAGGGAGGACATGCAGATGGGTTGCCTATTGCTTATTGTACTGTTATTCTATTTCAAATTTCTGCAGATTGTATTTGTTTATCATAACATGTTCATCAGCACAATTGTGACCACAACTCTTGTCAAACTAACATGAGTCTTGTAGTAAAATGGGTAAGCAATGAGGTTATACAGTAAGAATGTTTCAAATTACACCTATAACATGATGTGCTATCTATCTTACTCTGCACTACAGGACTCTTGCCTGTCTGTACCAGTTGGGTCTTCCTACTGAGTGTGCAGCCTCTGTCATCCACCTAAGTCATAGGGATACTGTGCTTTGGGCCATTTATACTTAGATTTTGATTTCTTGGGCCAAGCTGATGTGACTTAACACAACACTGATAACATGGGTGGACAGTGTACTGCCCATTAGTACCACACTATTATGTTTGGTGGATGAATGCTCCCTATTGTTCCATGTGTTTCTGTTTTGGCTGCACTACTGGACATTGGTATTATGTTATTGTTAATGACCAATGCATTGCCATGTTGCCACTGATGCATGCCATGCAGTGTTCATTATTTGTCCGTGTACTCCACCAATCCATTTTTTTCTTAGTCATATTTGCAGAGTAGCTATCGTTTCTTCAGGCACTACTTATGGAAGGGCTCCAACTTTGTACAAGAAAAAATGCAAGATTTTCATGTACCTTTTGCACAAAAATACCATGAGTGCCTGCTGGGCAGGTAGAAGGGCCACCTTCATAAAGTGGATACATGTCAGCAGCAGAGAGCTGAGTTGTGCCACTGGCATCCCTTGGGCTGGTCAGTAGTGCTGTCATATTTATAGTGACCTTTGGAGGTGCTGCCCATATCTTCTCCTCCGAATGGAAGAAGAAGAGGTTATGGAAGGCAGGAAGGAGGACTACCTGCATTTTGTAAGATTCTTTGTGTTGCCTTGGCACTGTTCTGTAGACCTTGTAGATTTACCTGTTTCATTTTTGGCACTGTTCCGTAGGACTTGCAGATTTACCTGTTTTTTTTTTTTTTTACTTCATTTCATTTGCCAATGTGTTTCTCATACATTTCTGTTTTGTACCAGTACAGGAGATTGAGGATAATTGGTTGGCCTGTCAGCAAAGATTGATCAGGCTCTCCTTGCATTGCAGTATGTGCAAGTTACAGCCAGGGGCTCTGTGATAACACATTACATTGTAACTAATGTGCTCTTATTTGCTTGTTTTTTTTTTCTTATTATTTTTCCCCATTTATTTTTTTTTTACTTTTTTGAAAGATCAGCCATGGTGTAGGAAGATGTGAAGTGATGACCACCACTCCCTGCTGCTGCCTTCCCACTGACCCTGTGAGTCCTCAGTAGTACCCTGGTCTGCCTCACTGCATGATGTGAAGGGCTTGCTAGTGGCCTTCATCACCATCTCTCGGGGGGGGGGGCGGGGCTCCTATTTTGAAAGTAGCATGGTCCACCTTGGTCAACTGGCAGAAGATTTGGCAGGTGGCATGGGCTGAGGTGGACTGGAGGCTGAATGCCTGTAATGGCACTCTGGAGCATCTCCTCTCATGGCCTGTTGGGCCATGTATCCAGCCACCTCTGACTATCAGGCCAGAGGAGGTTGCATCCATCCCTGATGTTAGTCAGAAGAATGACTGACTTTGGGGCAAGTTCACTTCTGGGCCAGACTGGCAGACCCATCATACCACTCTCAGTTCCTCCATCACTGTAATCCCATTCCTTGTGATTCTCTTCCCATTCCCTGATCATCTTTCAACCGGCCTCATCACCAGATACTTCATCCTTTCTCACTGTGCCACTCCCTTGTTGACCCACATTTCTGGTCTCATCACCTCCCCTGTTGCCCATTGTGTATGTATATGCTTGTTTTGTGTGCTACTTTGCATTTAACTCATTGAACATTGTTACCATCTCACTTCCCGTCTTCAGAAAAAAATGAAAATGTGTGCCTGTCCAGAATAAAAGTATATCCCCTCTCCCCTTATCCTTCTGTGTGCTCTCTGCGCTCTCCTGCTTTCTCTATCAGATGTTGCGACTGTATTATCAACTTCCCCCCAACCTACATAATTGTACTCACCAGAGTACTGTGGTGTCCTTCTGTGGGCTGCAGACAATGAGTACGTTGCGTTGCATTGCTGCAATACTTTGTTGGATATGTGAATGCACATAGCTCTGGGTGCATGGCCTCTGTACCATGTATCCTTTGGGTGTCAGGACTGCAGTAGCTTGGTCTATGTGTTAGCATGGTTGCTGCTGGTAATAGACCACAGTCATTTACTATCTTGTCTAAACTCCTGAATCCCTATGCATTCCCTACACTTATGCATACATAATCAGTATTGGTCCCTGTTACAGTACGTACACTGCACTGTTTTTAACTGCATGGCTGCATTACCTGTTTTCCTGAATAACCCTACCACTACCTGTTTCTGGTACTGTATACCCCTCCGCTGTTGAGAGGAGTTCCATGTGTCAGTAAATTAATGCATTTATATGTTATGTTCGCATTTGTTTTATGGTCTGGATCACTTACCAATGAGCAAATGATAGATATTTAGACAGATAAATGATGATGGTTGCAATGTAAACATTTCAAGTCAACTATCGAAGAAATACAGATGAGGGGCTGATGTTTAGTGAAAAACAAGAAAAACATCAAACTATTTATAAAAGTAAAATTTGTGAATAAATTCTTTATAATAATTTTTGTTGTTTTAAACAATATGAAAATGTGAAAAGGAAATGGGATGGAGGCTTATGCCATCATGTACTAGAAAATAAAACTGAGTTGTCTGCCATCAAGAATGATAATCTTCCTTAACAAGAAATAAAGTTTTCCTATTATTGTATATAGATGAGGTTTGGCTAAAGCTTAATGAAAGAAAAACAGGAGAAAGATCAAAAGCAGCTTCAAAATTCCCAGCTTGAGCAAAAAAAAAAAAAGCAGTAAGATAATGGCACTAAGTCCTTTATTTCTGATACAAAACTACATTCGTATAGAGACACAAATAATTATTTACATGGATAAGATAGCTGAAAAAAAGGCAGCATTCTTTCAGATTTTTTACTGAATTGTCCAGTGGAAAGGGTAGCATAATACAACAATCCCTTTACTGGAAACACCCATTAAATGGCAGAACTATTTTTATACATAGCTATAAATCCATCCATCCATCCACAACTGTTTTACACATGGGGTCGGGGTGTCACTTCAACAGTGTCAGTCACCTAGAGCCAGATTTCACACTGATGGGTTTCTAGCCCTGCTGCTGTCACACATAATATGATGGCACATACTCCTTAATGAGAAAGGGAGAAGCCAAACATTTTGGGAAGAAAATGCATTCTTCTGCTACTTCTGCTGGCACTACAGGTAACTATCATTTCCATATGGTGCTTTATTACATTACTGTCTTTAACCAACTGCATGATCTACTGCAAGGTATTCAAGATGCTTCCCTTAAGAAGAAAATGATTAAGTTGACTTCGGTTGTATACAATGTAAGGTCCCATTACTAACTGCGGTTATGACACCGTAAATAATATCATAGTCCTAATAAATTTGTCTAGTTAAACACCTAGCCTTTCCTAGAAGATGTTCACACTCAGTTGCTAGATAACCATATGAATACAATCCTTTTTCTTGGACTTCCTTTAGGAAAACTGGCTCATTTAATAATGCTAGCTCTGCACAGCAGATTTTTTTTTCACAGCAAGTCAGAGTTCTGCATCATATTCTCAAGTCCCTGTATTTAACAGCCTGGAGGATACCAGGAAAATTCCAAGTACCATCTTTTTTCTTCAGAGGATTTATCAATCAAGGAGAAAATTAAAACTAAATATAAAGAACATATACATCTTTAAATGGAAAAGATTTTCTCATTGCTTTGAAAATACAGTCTTGGACCCTTTTGTTTGCTCGGTTCCTCAGAAATGTAACCTCCCTTTAATATAGGTGCACTTATATATGTATATTTTGTCTTATGTGTCTCTTTCTTTAGTTTTAGCTTTTTAACTTAATAAAAAAAAACAATACTTAAAGAAGATTCTTTAAATGAGGACCCCAAATCATCATGTTGCACTTACATAAAGTTTGCATTTCGGAAATGCAATCTAATGTAATTATTGTAATTGTAATTGTAAATGAAATGTAATCACTGTACAGTTTACTCTGATGAGGGATGGAGACATCCACCCTAACCCTGGACCCACCCTTCCCACAAGCCCCCAGCCCACTAACACCTTCAACATATTGCCAAATACAAGGTCCCCTAACTCTCTCCTGCCCTGTCATCTAAACATCAGGAGTATTAACAACAAGGTCCATAGTCTTCATGCCCTTCTAGCCACCTACTCACCTGATGTGCTATGTCTTATAGAAACCTGGATAAAACCAGGAACTAAAAATGATGAGGTTATCCCACCAGGGTACAACATACTTAGACTAGACCGAAACACCAGGAAAGGTGGAGGAGTAGTAGTTCTGTTAAACAGCACAATAGATGTCACTCTAGCCCCACAACAACCCCCATATTCAATAATGCAGAAACCCTAGTTAGCAAACTACAGCTTAACAAAAGTAAATCTATATTCATTGCCTGCATTTATATCCCCCCAGGCAACAATGCAAATACCCTAGAAGACTTCCTTCAATGGCTCTCCAACACATACCCCCGTGAAATTATGGTGTTAGGAGATGTTAATATTGACTGGAACAATTGTTCCTCTGAATCTCCCACCACCCATATATACCTTCACAGCTATAACCAACTTGTATCCTCACCCACCAGAATAAATAAATCCAACTACAAAAGCAGTATCCTGGACTGGATTCTTATCAACAATCACCCAGAACTGTATAACACGGGTACTCTCCCAGATGATATAAGTGACCACCTACTCACTTACATCATTAAGCATAAAGTAGATAACCGCCACCAAGTTCTATATAAATCTATCAGAAACAACAAGAATTTTAGCTCCACTGACTTTCAGAATGAACTCAGAGCATGCAACTGGGCCATACTTAAAGAACTTCCACTAGATGATGCTGTAGCCTATTTTAATTCGAAATCCCTCTCAATTCTAGATTCTCATGCTACTATCCATACCCTCAGAGCCAAAACTAAGACCACCCCCTGGCTCTCTAAAGTAACCAAAACCAAAATCATATCAAGAAATAATGCATGGGACAAATGGTGCACCTCCAAAGACCCACTTGACCATATTAAATTCCAACAGCTAAGGAATGATACCAAAAAAGCCACATTGTTAGACACAAAAAACTTCTATCAACGCCTTCAGCAAAAACACCAGAACAAACCTCAAAAATTTTGGGCAGGCATAAAGAAACTGCTCCACCCTAGCCATACCTCCACCCCTGCCCCCTCAGCTTGTGACCTTAAAACTCCAGAGGAAACTGCTAACACCATTAACAACTTTTTTACCTAAACCATCCAATCACTAGCTAGCCAACTACCCCCCACCAGCTCCTCTCAGAACTCCTCCACAATCACTACCCCACTCCCTTTTGCCTTCCTACCTGTATCTACAATGACCATCTGATCTCTAATTAACAAACTAAAGCCCACTACCCTAGCAGCTGATATACTCCCATCAGAATATTTACAAAAAGGGGCAGATGCCATTGCATACCCTGTTTTGATCATAATAAACCGCACCTTGACTGAAGCCACTATCCCCTCTCTCTGGAAGGTTTCCCATGGTATTCCCCTTCATAAAGGAGGGAATTCTTTAGACCTCTCAAACTTCCGACCAATAGCCATATTATCACCACTGGCCAAACTTATGGAAAAGTGCGTCGACAACCAATTAGTGCACTATCTCACCCAAAATAAACTACTGACCAGCTCTCAGCATGGTTTGGGCCACACCACAGCACCACATCAGCCTTCCTATCCTTCTCTAACTCTATCAACATCAACCGAAACAATAACAAGCTTACCTCAGCTCTCTTCCTAGATCTCTCTAAGGCCTTTGATATGGTCAGTCACCAACTGTTTCTCCATACCCTGAAGGAACTGTCACGGAACAGTAGCTCTATTAAATGGTTTCAGTCTTACCTGTCTGATAGACAACAAGCAGTTTTATGGCAGAATACCCTATCCACACATCTACCCATTACTCTAGGAGTCCCCCAAGGCTCCATACTAGAACCACTACTCTTCTCAGTCTTTATCAATGACCTACCCACCATCACTCCCAAGGCCACCTGCATTCAATACGCAGATGACTCTACTTTGATATGTAACACCTCCGCCCCAACCAAGCTTATGACCTTAACCCAGAATACTTTCAGTGATGTAGAAAAATGGTTTGCAAACCATCAGCTTCTATTAAACCCCAACAAAACTAAACTGCCCATCTTTTCCCCACCTGCAAATCCTCCTCACCATTCTTTAATATAAGTTCCAACAATGGCACAATCATATCCCCAGATACTCACACAAAACTCCTGGGCATCACAGTCGATAACACCCTAAAATATGATATCCATGTCAATCAAACCATCAAATCTGTCAACACAAAAACTGGGCTCCCTATACAGGATCAAACCTTTCCTCACTCCTTTTGCAATAACCACTATCGCTCGGTCCCACGTACTATCTACCCTCCTCTATGCCTCCCCCCTCTTCACTAACCTGAACTAAGCCACCCTTACTAAACTTGCTAGCTGGTACAACCATATTGCTAGATTTGCTACAGGTGCTACCTCTAGGACCCACCATTGTATCAACCTAACTCAACTAGGATGGCTGGTCTTCTCCGATACAACCAACTTAAAATAACCCACAAAATACTATATCAACAGGAAAAATGTCAGCGTTAAATAACATCATCAAACCATACAGCAGCCTGAGGTCACTACGCTCTGCTGACAAACTGCTGGTACAAACAACTAAGAGCATAAATGTGGTGGGGGACTCTCTATTCGCCAACTCGGTAGGCAAAAGTTGGAATATGCTACCTGCCGAACTTACTCACCAATCTTCCTTAACAAAGTTCAAAAAAGCCTCAAACTACACTTCCAACAGCATTGGCAATGTCCCTGCTTAAACCCCGACTAATCACCACCCACTGATCCTGCAAACTCTCCCTAAACATTTAAATCATATACTCTATTAAGTGTATGAATTCTTTAAGGGACTTAGCCCATAACTGCGTGTATTATTGTCTGAAACTGAAGCTGCATGATTTTGATGTTGTCTACTATGTTTTATCTAAGTTTGTAACCTACTGAAAACTGCATATTATACTTATCTCTAAATGTTTCTATTGCTCCTAATGTGTTTGTACTCTGCTTACTGGAGCTTATCTCCCCGGGCCTCAGCTGAAAATGGACATATATCCACTTGGTCTTTCCCAGTAAACAAATGTAAAATAAATAAAAATAAATAAAATAAAAAGCTCTTGTTTTGATTGTACCGATACTTCAGACCTCAAATACCCTTCCTGAAAAAAAAATATTCTTAATAGTAATAACATCAACCAAGAAGATTTCTGAGCTGCATGGACTGGTGGATAAACAGAAACTCACTGTTTTGTTCTTTTCCCTTAGCTCATCCTGGCTGCTGTGCGTTCCTGCCTCTGGAGACTTAAAGTCTCTGATGCCTGTTGACCACCTGTAGGTCTGGGTTTGCTTAACCTACCAAAGACTCCAGTCACCTACCCTACCTATGTATTTACCCTATATATTCTTGGATAGACTCTTCCTGAAAGACGCAAGAAACTCTGATGCCTGTTGACCACCTGTAGGTCTGGATTTGCTTAACCTACCAAAGACTCCAGTCACCTACCCTACCTACGTATTTACCCTATATATTCTTGGATAGACTCTTCCTGAAAGACGCAAGAAACTCTGATGCCTGTTGACCACCTGTAGGTCTGGGTTTGCTTAACCTACCAAAGACTCCAGTCACCTACCCTACCTACGTATTTACCCTATATATTCTTGGATAGACTCTTCCTGAAAGACGCAAGAAACTCTGATGCCTGTTGACCACCTGTAGGTCTGGGTTTGCTTAACCTACCAAAGACTCCAGTCACCTACCCTACCTACGTATTTACCCTATATATTCTTGGATAGACTCTTCCTGAAAGACGCAAGAAACTCTGATGCCTGTTGACCACCTGTAGGTCTGGGTTTGCTTAACCTACCAAAGACTCCAGTCACCTACCCTACCTACGTATTTACCCTATATATTCTTGGATAGACTCTTCCTGAAAGACGCAAGAAACTCTGATGCCTGTTGACCACCTGTAGGTCTGGGTTTGCTTAACCTACCAAAGACTCCAGTCACCTACCCTACCTACGTATTTACCCTATATATTCTTGGATAGACTCTTCCTGAAAGACGCAAGAAAGTACGTCCTACAAACTTTTCAAGGTTTTTATTCACTACATGTATGCTTCTTGCACCCTGAGGTATTGCTTATCTCTAAGTAAGAACTGCCAGCAGCCACCCATAGCCTCTCCCTTCCCTAGACCACCTGCAACCCCAACTACCTGCTCCACACCTCAGTTGCACACTCAGTCAGTTATCCTGGTAGCAATTACCAGCTGTGTCCACTAGGTGGCTCCCTTCAACTGGAACTGCTTATCCCTCCAGACTTTTCTTCCAGCATATTAATTCCTATTGTTTCCCACTATCTGCTAGCCTTTTTCTGCATCTTCCCCCTTTCTCCTTTCTCTATCTTACTCAACCTTACCTCACACACTACTTACATCAAGTATTCTTCCTTCCCCTGGACTACTTACCTTCAAAATAAGCACCTCTTTGATTGTTTTCCTCTCAACTTCTCTGCTTTGGCTCTACTCTGCTTCCCTAACCATCTCCTTATCTCTTTATACACTTTACCCCCTACCTTTGCCTCTCCTATCTCTGAACACCCTTTGATTACCTCATCTAAGACTTCCTTTGGCTTCTTTTTTATTGCCTTCCCCTACACTGCTATACCTATCTTGCTTCCGTTTCACTTTGCCTGCACTCCGCCCCTCCCCTTTCCCCCTCTTATCCAACTTCCTTTTGGAACTTATAAATACACCTGGCTGGACCCGCGCCAACTCTTTTCCCTTAGCTCATCCTGGCTGCTGTGCGTTCCTGCCTCTGGAGACTTAAAGTGTGAGTTGCTCATTATTACCTGCTGTATTGTGCTTTGTATACTTTTTAAATAATTGCACTCCTGTTCACGCCACCGCCACTCATTGTTTAGCAGTACTTTACTCTGTTTGTTGTCTATGATGTCGTTCCTGTTGAACGACCTAGTATTAAGTCTAAAGCTGTACGCTAGCATGTTTTAAAACACAGGAAAGCTTTTGAAACAGTAAATTATAGCCTATAAGATAGTACGCTAGTATGGATTACACTGTTAATGCTTTCTGGTGATTGTCTCTGATTGTGTGAACATAGAAGAGCTTGTGAAACAGTAACTCAAAGCCTATATGATTGAATAGTCTTGGATTTTGTTAACCTGACCTGTTGGAAGGGGCATTTCTGTTCTTTTACTTTTTTCTAATGTTCACAAGAACATCGCAAATGTTCCAGGGCCCTAACTAGTAACCTCAATTAAACAGCTCGCTTCGCAGCCCAAGTAGTCCCTTAGCCTCATGGTGCGTGCACCGAGCTGGTCGCTTACCTACCACATAAGCTCTCCACTTACTCTAACGGAAAACTGCTATTAGCCCTATCCTTCTACTAACAGCTTCCCTCTGGTAGTTTCACTAGTCGACCCACTCTACATCACTCTACAACACTCATTCATACTGTCGTGTGTTTTTTCGGCTTTCTCTGGGATAGTTGCGGGTTGTTTTATTCAAATATACCCGACAAACGCCGACTAAACTGTACGGAGCATGTACTGTGTTGTTACCTAAGGTAACTAATGCTCCCCTTTTCCCACTCCTTCTACACTCACTTGCTTGCAATGTGCCTCCTACTTTCTGTTTTATAAACCCAGTTTCGCTATCTCAAAGCGACTTCAACTAACTTGTTTATGAGCCTACCTACTCTAATTCTCACAATTGCCATTGTTGCGCACTCCCTCGTGAACTACTCCTGACCCAGTTCAGGCTTGCAGCGTGTTCTCCCTGACCTGCCTGACACGCTTACTAAAGGGAGCCTGCTGTATCTACTATCCCTACCATCTGCCTCGCGCGCAAAGTTTTCTAACATCACCCTACATTGTCGCGTCTTACTTATCCACCCCAGCTAACTGCCTACAAAGCGTATATTCCCCCCGACTCACCCATTCTAGCCTTCCTGTTCCCCTAGCAGCTGTTGCACGTGGGGAGCACAGTAATTAGCCTAACAATTAGACTCGTGTACTAACTTCAGCTCTCTCCAGTGCCTAAAACGCCACAAATGAGCTACACTATCAATATCATATAAGCCCTGTTACTCAATGTCCCAACTGCTGCAGTAAAGAGCGTTATTTTATATAATCTTTTTCATATCCTTGCTTAGCTAAATTGCGTTAACCTCTGTTTTAGCTCAGCCTGGGCCTCGCATAGAATTTACCTGTAAGGTTGTATTCCTACCTATCTAACCCTCACTACATTCTCCTAGTATTATTCCCCCTGTGACTGTATTTCCTTGGTATAGGACTGTCTGACTTCATTTGTATTTATAGATTGTGAATGGGAAGAAGAGAGTACCTAACCCTTGATTACTACCGGCTGGGGTATTTTTTTGATAGTTGGTAGAGTTTAAATAATCCTGCCTCTTTAGTGTTTCACTGAGATTTATTCACCACATATAGCTGAATTTACGCATTATGCTGCTTATATGTATTTAGCAGATGTTCTTATCCTGTATTATTACCTTGTGATATTTGCTATAAGTGTGAATGTTTTTAGTTGTATTGTATTAAGCAAATGTTCTTATCCTGCATTATTATCTTGTGATATTTGCTACAAGTGTGAAGGTTTTACAGGAACTGCTATCTATTGTATTTCTTCTGCTTACTTACTGTTTTTGTTACACTATACCATAATCCTTTTCTTCTCCCTCCCTTCCTAGCTCTGATGCCTGTTGACCACCTGTAGGTCTGGGTTTGCTTAACCTACCAAAGACTCCAGTCACCTACCCTACCTACGTATTTACCCTATATATTCTTGGATAGACTCTTCCTGAAAGACGCAAGAAAGTACGTCCTACAAACTTTTCAAGGTTTTTATTCACTACATGTATGCTTCTTGCACCCTGAGGTATTGCTTATCTCTAAGTAAGAACTGCCAGCAGCCACCCATAGCCTCTCCCTTCCCTAGACCACCTGCAACCCCAACTACCTGCTCCACACCTCAGTTGCACACTCAGTCAGTTATCCTGGTAGCAATTACCTGCCGTGTCCACTAGGTGGCTTCCTTCAACTGGAACTGCGTATCCCTCCAGACTTTTCTTCCAGCATATTAATTCCTATTGTTTCCCACTATCTGCTAGCCTTTTTCTGCATCTTCCCCCTTTCTCCTTTCTCTATCTTACTCAACCTTACCTCACACACTACTTACATCAAGTATTCTTCCTCCCCCTGGACTACTTACCTTCAAAATAAGCACCTCTTTGATTGTTTTCCTCTCAACTTCTCTGCTTTGGCTCTTCCCGCTCCGTTCACCCTGCGGGCTCACTCCGCTCCCCACCCTACCCCCAATTCCCACCCACCCCCGGGGTCCTACATTTATCTTCACTCTAGACACACCTCTAACTTCATCCTCCCAATCATACTCACATCCTTACTAATTGGGTACCACCCTACACTTAGCCACACCTATTCCTATACTCTAACCAGCCTAACACCTCCCTCACTAACACACCTTACAAACCACTACCCCTACCACTCACCTTACACTCCCACAAAACTTCCTCCTATTACACACCCATAAACCACACTCAAACTCACAACTACACTATCATGACCATAACTACACTCCACTCACAACTAAAATTACCTATCTCCTTCTTACTTACATCCCTTCTAATCACCACATACTTCCTAACCTCCTATGAAGACTCTATTTCATTTTCTCTCTCAATCCCCTCAAAACATACCAGTACACCGACAACATCCACACCTCCTTCCTTCTTACATACCCCCTCACAATCCAATTACCTACTTGCCAAATACCACAGACTATTACACTGCAAACTACTCAAAACAAAGCTAAAGAAGTCACTTTACACCTTCCAAAAACATATAATTGAAAACTATCCTACTCTACTCCATCTACTACAAGATGGTGATATACACCCCAACCCAGGCCCTCAAAATACTACTATCAACACACACAAAAATCATATCAACCCCTTCTCTCCTTCTTCCACTACACCCTCTAACTTATTAACTCTGGCCCATCTCAACATACGTAGCATCTGTAACAAAATTAGCCAACTCCATGCCCTATTAGAAGTTCACAAATTTGATATACTATGTTTATCAGAAACTTGGCTAAAACCTTCAATTAAAGACATTGAAATTACCCCACCTGGATATAACATTTTCAGATTAGATCGTACCTCCAGGAAGGGAGGTGGTGTAGCTATCCTATATAAAACATACTTGAAGCTTACTCTTCTTGACCTTACCCTCATTCAAAACAATAATGCTGAAATAATCTGCTCCAAAATTCAAATTAACACCACTAAAGCTATTAATATAATCTGTGCATATCTCCCCCCTGGAAACAACATCCCTACTTTAGAGCAACTTCTTGAACAACTGTCCAATAACCTCCCTCAAGAAACACTGCTCCTTGGGGACTTTAACATTGATTGGAAATCTTGTAACAATGTTAACCCTACTTCCCATATAAACCTTTATGGTTTCAAACAACTAATTGATAGCCCCACTAGAATAAATAATAAAAGTAAAAAGGAAACTACCTTAGACTGGATTCTTACAAACTCACCCCTACAAACCTACCATACTGGCATCCTTCCTGATGACCTCAGCGATCACTCACTTACCTATGTCATTAGATCTAAAACTAATGTAAACCTACCTACCTCTCACAGAACACTATATTCAAAAAAACAATTTAATCCTGAATAGTTTCAAACTGATCTGTCACTATATGACTGGTCCCCTCTTAAATACCTCTCACTGAACAATGCTGTTGAACATTTCAACTCTGCATTCCTCGCAATCTTAAATCAACATGCCCCAAGTCGCACCATTAGAACAAAGACCAAAACAGCACCATGGCTAACCTCTAATACTAAACACAAAATCAAACTTAGAAATAAAGCTTGGAAAAGATGGCGCTCCTCTAGAAACCCAACTGATCATCAAACCTTTAGAGAGCTCAGAAACAACACCAAAAAAGCCATCCTTTCAGATAAGAAAAACTACTACTTTGAACTTCAGCAAACCACCAAAAAACAACCAAAAAAGTTCTGGTCTACCATCAATAATCTACTCACTCCAGGCAAAGTAGTTACACCACACCCACAGAATTTAGACCCTGATAATCCCTCTTTAATTGCTAACAACTTCAATACCTTCTTTACCACCTCCATTCAAAGTCTAGCTAACCACCTATCTCCTGATTCATCCCAACTCCTCTTAAGTAACATCAACAACTCCCTACTCCCCCTTCAATTTCAACCCATACCTACCTCCTATATACAATCTCTTTTACAAAAACTCAAACCAACTACCCCCTCAGCAGACAAGCTCCCTGCAGAATTCTTGCAAATAGCAGCTAAAGCTATTGCTTATCCTGTTTCTATCCTAATAAACCGATCTATAAAAGAAAGTACTTTTCCAGAAATCTGGAAAATATCACACATTATACCCTTACACAAAGGAGGTAAATCCACTGACCTCTCTAACTATCGCCCTATAGCTCTACTATCTCCTCTAGCCAAAATCATGGAAAAATGTATACATAAACAACTACTTAACCATCTCCTTCATAACAATCTACTAGCTAATACTCAGCATGGATTCAGACCTTCACATAGTACCACCACTGCACTACTCTCATTTACTAACACCATCAACTCTAACCGCAGTAACAACAAACTAACCTCTGCTCTATTCCTAGACTTGTCAAAAGCCTTTGACATGGTCAACCACCCACTTCTTCTACACATATTAAAATCCCTTGAATTGGTCTCCTCTTCCTTATCCTGGTTCTCATCCTATCTTGAAAACCGACAACAAGCAGTACTCTGGAAAAATTCTCTATCTACTCTACTGCCTATCTCTTTAGGTGTACCTCAAGGATCTATACTAGGTCCACTCCTATTCTCCATTTTTATTAATGATCTCCAATCATCTATCCAGAACACAACCTGCATACAATATGCAGATGATTCCACCATTATATGCACAGCCTCCACTCAATCTGAACTCCAGTCACTGACACAATCCACCTTTTCATCAGTAGAACAGTGGTTCTCAAAAAGATGTCTTCTCCTGAACCCCAAGAAAACAAAACTGTTACTTTTCACACCTACCCACAAATCTTCTCAACTTAACTTCACTGTTACTGCAAGTGACAACTCGGGCATCTCCTGATTCTACTACCAAACTGCTAGGTGTTACTATTGATAATAATCTTAACTATGATTACCACATCAATAACACTATAAAAGCAGTTAATAAAAGATTGGTTCACTGTACAGAATTAAACCTTTCCTCACACCAGAAGCACGGACCACCTTAGCACAATCACATCTTATCTCTACACTAATGTATGCTTCTTCTATCTATACTAATCTCTCAAAAAGCAACCTAAAGAAACTGACTACATCCTACCACAATATAGCTCGCTTTGCCACAGCATCCCAGTATAGAACTCACCACTGTCTTAACTTAAAACACTTACACTGGTTAGAACTTCCCAACAAGCTCATATATCAACAACTCTTAATAACTCATAACATTTTGTACCAACCATTAAAGACACCTGCTCTCAATAACCTCCTAATCCCCTATAATAACTTGAAACAGCTGCGCTCCGCCGAAAAGCTACAGGTCAACACAACTAGAATTACAAATTCAGCAGGTAACTGCCTTTTCTCCAACTCAGTTGGCAAAATATGGAATAACCTCCCTTCACACATCACCTCACTAACCTCCTTTCCTCTTTTCAAAAAACAACTTCTTTTACATCTGAACAACTTTTGGCTCTGTTCCTGTACAAATCCAGACTAATCTACTTTTTTTATTCCTTCTATTATATTCCCAGAAATCTAAATTGCAACCTTTCTCTAGGATATCAAAGGACCTAATTGTTCTGTAAAGAATTACTGTCTCTCTCAATATGTGGATAGTTCTATGTCTTATTATTACTTGACCAAGACTGAGATGTAAGCATTGTTGCTCAATGTCTGTAACATACGAAATTATTGTAAATGATTTAATTTTTATAACCTTGTTTTATCTTGGAGCTTTTCTCCCCGGGCCTCCACTGAAAATGGAAATTATCCAGTTGGACTAGCCCGGTCAACAAATGTAAAATAAAAATAAAATAAATAAAATAAATAAATGGACAAGGAGTTATTAAAGACAAATCCCTCTGCAAGCCCAAGATGGCTCATGGTCTCTCTATGAACTGGTCTACTCAGCCAATTGCCTTCTTTCCTAATCAAGACAACAAAAGGGAAAAAATTGCATTATATGGCTGCACATTAGCCATTCACATTACATTAAAAGGATCAGATCTCTTATGCAAGCTTCTCATTTTTTTCCCTTTATGAAAAGAAGACAGGGGTATTTACTCAAAAATATTACCCCACTAAATGGTTACCTGATTTCATTTCCTTTATTGTGACTAAAACAATAAGACTGTCTCACTCTCCCAGGTCAGAGTCTACTTCTGCAACTTTTTTTCATGAATGTATCTGCACAGATCATTTCTGAGGCTGTGAACTGGACATCCATTTTAGCAAAGCCTAAAGTCTGCAGACAGAATGACCTGCACATAGAGCAGGTTTAGCTTAGGCTGTCCAACAGAGCAAATTGTGCACCATCCACTCATAGCTCTGAGCAAGGGGAGCACTACTAAGAACTCTCACATCTCAGTTATGAATGTATAACAGTATGCATTCATATAACAGCACACACATAACACTACATACTCACATAATAGTACACACTCATATAGCAGCACACACTCTCATAACACTACACACTCACAAAACACTACATACTCACATAATAGTACACACATATAGCAGTACACACTCATGTAACACTAAACACTCACATAATAGTACACACTCATATAGCAGTACACACTCACATAATAGTACACACTCATATAGCAGTACACACTCACATAATAGTACACACTCATATAGCAGTACACACTCACATAACACTCGATACTCACATAATAGTACACAGTCATATAGCAGTACACATTCACATAACACTACACACTCACATAATAGTACACACTCATATAGCAGTACACACACATAACACTACAAACTCACATAATAGTACACATATAGCAGTACACACTCACATAACACTACATACTCACATAATAGTACACACATATAGCAGCACACACACATAACACTACATACTCACATAATAATACACACTCATATAGCAGTACACACTCACATAGCACTACATGCTCACATAATAGTATACACTCATATAGCAGTACACACTCACATAACACTCGATACTCACATAATAATACACAGTCATATAGCAGTACACACTCACATAACACTACATACTCACATAATAGTACACACTCATATAGTAGCACACACTCACATAACACTACACACTCACATAACACTACACACTCACATAATAGTACACACTCATATAGCAATACACATTCACATAACACTACACACATATAACACTACATACATAATAGTACACACTCATATAGCAGTGCACACTCACATAACACTACATACTCACATAATAGTACACAGTCATATAGCAGTACAAGAATGTATCTGCACAGATAATTTCTGAGGTTGTGAACTGGACATCCATTTTAGCAAACTCTAACGTTTGCAGACAGAATGGCCTGCACATAGAGTAGGTTGTCTGTCCTGCAGAGCAAATTGTGCACCATCCACTCATAGATCTGAGCAAGGGGAGCACTACTAAGAACTCTCACATCTAAATTATGAATGTATAATAGTATGCATTCATATAACAGTACACACATAACACTACATACTCACATAATAGTACACACTCATATAGCCGTACACACTCACATAACACTACACACTCACAAAACACTACATACTCACATAATAGTACACACTCATATAGCAGTACACACTCACGTAACACTACATACTCGCATAATATTACACACTCATATATCAATACACATTCACATAACACTACATACTCGCATAATCGTACACACTCATATAGCAGTACACACTCACATAACACTAAATACGCAGATAATAGTACACACTCATATAGCAATACACATTCACATAACACTACAGGCACATAACACTACATACATAATAGAACACACTCATATAGCAGTACCCACTCACATAACACTACCTACTCACATAATAGTAAACAGTCATATAGCAATACACACTCACATAACACTACGCACTCACATAACTACATACTCACATAATAATACACACTCATATTACAGTACACACACATAACAGTACATACTCATATAGCAGTACATACTCACATAACAATACATACTCATATAAACATATAGACTCACATAGCATTATACATTCATTTAACAGTACACATTGATATAACAGTACACACTCATATAGCAGTACAAAGTCATATAACATTATGCACTGATATAACAGTACACAGTATTGTAGCTAGGGCAGGGCGAGAGGGGCAACTATCCCAGGTGCAAAGTGTTGGGGGTACAATCAGCCAATCCTGAGCTGTCGTTAATGCAATGTGGACTTTTAAAAGTCAGTATTGCATTTGCAATCAAGCCTGAGTGCTGTAGTGCTCCATGTGAGGTCTAAGCTGTAGCAACGGATACAAAATTTTGTTTCAAGCAGTTTGTTACAGTTTGAAAAAAAATATATATATTTTTTGTTTGTTTGTTTATAAAATAAGTTGAGAGTGTGTTGGGGACAAGGCACAGAAACACATGACCACATGGCCTGAATGCTTGGGGGGGGGGAGTCATGCATCTGGCTACCTCCTTGGTATGAATTTCTGTTTTTTTTTTTTTTTATTTTAATGAAAGATCAGGGAGGGTGTAGATCTAACTATAGTAATCTGAATGCTGCAATCAGCTTTATACAGTGAAGTGCTTTTTTTTTTACAAGCTAAGGAGGTGGTGCTCTGGTTCATAGTATCGACCCAGGGTGCTGGTTGAACCACCTACACGTCTGACAGTACACAATCATATAACAGCACACACTAATATAACAGTGCACACTCACATAAAAGTACACACTTGCATATCAATAAACACAGATGTAAATGTACACATTCATATAACAATGCACACTCACATAACAATACACATTCGCATAACAGTACACACATATAACATACACACTCATATAACAGTATATACTGGCATAACAGTACACACTTGCACAATACACACTCATATAACAGAACACATTCACATAACAATACACACTCATATAAATGTACACACTCATGATGGTTCACAGATAATACATACTCACTTAACAATTCACACTTAAATAAACGTACACACTTGTATAGCAGTACAGTACACATTCACATATCATACACACTCATAATAGTACACAGTCACATAATAGGACATAATAGGGCTACTGCTGTATGATAGGCTCCTTTTCACATGTCCTTGGCCCTAACTTATTATGGGTGTTATGGCTTTAGTATATAGTTATTTCATACCAGTCACAGAGATTTTTTTGGTGTTCTGCTTCATTTTATTTCAGTATCACTAGGTTTGACCGTAGTTGTTAGAAACATTACATGACTGAAAAAAGACAATAAATAACAATGAAATTACCCCACCTGGTTTCAGTATATTTACGCTTGACAGGAAAAATAAGTGGGCAGGTGGCATAGCCATCATCTATAAGAAATTCGTAAATATAACTGCATATGCAGAGGAGATATTACAGTTTAATAATGTAGAACTCCTTGTTTCATATCTCAGAATCAATAATAGGAAAGTTTAGCAGCCATATATATCCCACCAGGTAAAAACATTACCACTCAGGAAAATATCCTAAACCGGATATCCCACAATATACAATATGAAACAATAACTCTAGGAGCCCTAAATATTAATAGCAACATCTCATCTGATTCCATAAACCTGTACATATTTACACAGTTAATTACATCAGTTACTAGAGTCCACAAAAGTACTGGTAGGCAATCAACCTTAGACTGGATTCTTACTAATACATCCAACAAATTTAGGGCAGCCGGTTGCCTTCCAGACAGCCTAAGTGACCATCAACCTACTTACACTCTCAGAACTTACATTATCCAAGATAAACATATAGTTTACAACCAAGTTTGTAATTCAAAAAACTTTGACAAACACACTTTTATCAAATCTTTAAGAGAATATAAATGGAAAATACTAAAATCTATGCCCTTAGACTCTCTTGTCTCACACCTCAATGATATTCCTAAAAATTCTCAATGACCTTGCCCCAGTTCATACTAAAAGGGTCAAATCCAATCCTGCACCATGGCTAACAAACGAAATAAGGAAGGTAATGACACAGCGTAACAAAACTGGAAACAGTGGCTTCAAAATGGAACACAAAATACATTTCAAATTTTCAGGCAACCAAGGAACAGGACAAAATACTAAATAAAACATGACAAGCAAACATAACAACCTCCAAGATAAACATCAAAACAACCGCAAACTCTTCTGGGCATCCATAAATGTTACATCCAAGCAAATTACCATCCCCACCGCTACATCCAACAATAATAATGATTCAATTTCTTCACAGTTTAACAGCTATTTTATACAGACTATATAAGTTCTCGCAAACATCACTATTTACAATGCCCTCACGGTACCAGCAGCCTCTGCTAAATATCCTCAGTTATTTGACTTCAGCCAAGTATCTGCCTTCACCATTACAAAATTCCTTCATAAGCTAAAACCAACCACCTTATCTGATGTCCAACTCCCTTCACACTACTTAAAAATAGCTGCAGATGCAATTGCTTTTCCAGTCTCTATATTGATTAATAGATCTATATCCAAAAAATACATTTCTTCCATCTGGAAAAAAATGCATTATTATACCTTTACACAAAGGTGGCACATCTACAGAGTTGTAAAACTGCATGCCCATTGCAAAAATACTTGAAAAATATATTCATGCTCAGCTTCTATATCACCTAAATTCAAATAATCTGACCTCATAAACACAGAATGGTTTCAGAACTCAACCACAGCAGAATCACCACCCTTTTTCACTTCACTAGAATTATAAACAAGCATAGGAACAATGGTAACATAGTGTCAACTATGTTTTTAGACTTATGCAAAGCTTTCGACACTATATCACACTAACATTTACTTGTGAACTCTCTTCTACAGATCTCTGTCTATCCTCCCTTAAATGGTCCCTTAGTTATCTGTCTGGAAGCTACAGATCTCTGTCTATCCTCCCTTAAATGGTCACTCAGTTGTCTGTCTGGAAGCTGCAGATCTCTGTCTATCCTCCCTTAAATGGTCCCTTAGTTATCTGTCTGGAAGCTACAGATCTCTGTCTATCCTCCTTTAAATGGTCCCTTAGTTATCTGTCTGGAGGCTACAGATCTCTGTCTATCCTCCCTTAAACGATCCCTTAGTTATCTGTCTAGTAGCTACAGATCTCTGTCTGTCCTCCCTTAAATTGTCCTTTAGTTATCTGTCTGGAAGCTACAGATCGATGTCTAACCTCCCTTAAATGGTCCCTTAGTTATCTGTCTGGAAGCTACAGATCTCTGTCTATCCTCCCTTAAATGGTCCCTTAGTTATCTGTCTGGAAGCTACAGATCTCTGTCTAGCCTCCCTTAAACGATCCCTTATTTATCTGCTGTCTGGAAGCTACAGATCTCTGCCAAGCCTCCCTTAAATGGTCCCTTAGTTATCTGTCTGGAAGCTGCAGATCTCTGTCTATCCCCCCTTAAATGGTCCCTTAGTTATCTGTCTGTAAGCTACAGATCTCTATCTATCCTCCCATAAATGGTCCTTTAGTTATCTGCCTGAAAGCTACAGATCTCTGTCTATCCTCCCTAAAATGGTCCCTTAGTTATCTGTCTGGAAGCTACAGATCTCTGTCTAGCCTCCCTTAAATGGTCCCTTAGTTATCTGTCTGGAAGCTACAGATCTCTGTCTGGCATCCCTTAAATGGTCCCTTAGTTATCTGTCTGGAAGCTACAGATCTCTGTCTAGCCTCTCTAAAATGGTCCCTTAGTTATCTGTCTGGAAGCTACAGATATCTGTCTATCCTCCCTTAAATGGTCCCTTAGTTATCTGTCTGGAAGCTACAGATCTCTGTCTAGCCTCCCTTAAATGGTCCTTTAGTTATCTGTCTGGAAGCTACAGATCTCTGTCTATACTCCCTTAAATGGTCCCTTAGTTATCTGTCTGGAAGCTACATATCTCTGTCTATCCTCCCTTAAATGGTCCCTTAGTCATCTGTTTGGAAGCTACAGATCTCTGTCTATCCTCCCTTAAATGGTCCCTTAGTTATCTGTCTGGAAGCTACAGATCTCTGTCTATCCTCCCTTAAATGGTCCCTTAGTTATCTGTCTGGAAGGCAGCAAACAATCCAATGGCAACAGGACCTCTTTTTCCCTCTTCCAATTACCATAGGTGACCCTCAGGGCTCTTAGGACCCCTTCTTTTTAATATTTTTATAAACAAGCTTCATACTGCTATACACCAAGCAAATATAGTACAATACACAGATGATTCAACTTTAATATGCACAGCCCCCAATGTCCAGACTACAAGAAATCAACCAAGTTTCTTTCTCTTCAATCAAAACCTGGCCGAAAAAAATTCAGACCTACTCCTTAACCACCCTCCCACAAAAAAAAAAACAAAAAAAACAAACAAAAAAAAAAAAAAAGCAAAACTGATGTTCTTCACCCAAAAACATTATCTCCATCAAAAACGATCTTTCCTGGTTACATCTGCATATAATACTAAAACTGAGGTAGTACCACTGACTAAATTACTGGGCATTGTAATAGATGACAATCTTAAATTTGATCAACATATTCTTCAAGTGATTAAAAAGATCCACCAGAAACTTGTCTCCCTTTGCTGGGTAAAACAGTTCCTTAGAGGCCCAACAAGAAAAACCCAAGCCTTGTCTTATTTGCTTCCAACCTCGTATATTCCTCACCTATACTTACAAACCTAATCTCTACACTAAAATCCAAACTAGCCTCCTTCTACAACAAAGTAGCTGTATTTGCTACCAGCACTGCACCCCAAACTCATCACTGCCAAGCCTTAAAACAGCGAAACTGGCTAGAGCTTAACAACTACATAACCTACTCTCAGCTACTTATGGCATACAAACTGATATAGTTTCCTGATCAATGCCTTGCATTAAAAAACATATTATTGCCCTACACACCCACAAGGAACCTCCGTCCTGGTAACAAATTTCTACTAAGCACTACTAAGGCAAATAATAGGTTCATAGGTTCATATTAGGCTATCTGCTCTAGGGCATTTATAAGCCTAGCCAGAGTGTGTTTGGCTTTCGCCACCCATTTTAAATTAATTTTGCTATGCCCTTTTTTAATCTGGGGACTCACTGTACCCCTGTTACATCTCTAAACTCAGGAACACCATCCATACCCAAGTAAAATGACTAACAAGCTACCAAGCTGTAAAATCCAGCTCAGACAATACTGTACCCAGTCCTAGTCATGCTCATGTTCATCCCCAGGTTGATACCTCTAGTAAAAGCACAGACTTCTTATTGTTTATCACTAACCTTTTGCCCTCCTCCACTTGAAGCATCACGCCTCTTAACAACTTTCCATCCTGCACTTGAATTAATACATCCCTTTTCACCCCCCCCCCTTAAGTAACACTTTTCATCTTGCTCTTTTTCTACTTGCCCCCACCCACTGCTCTACCCCTCTGATGCATTTCCTGTATTCCTGAGTTATAAACCTTCTAGATGCACCCATTTGGAACAGGCAGCCTAAACAGGAGTAATCTTATGTTATTACTATCCTCCTATGTATTACTAATATCTCCCCTCCACTCCTACATAATTTTATAACTTATTTCAATATATCTCTTGAATTCTTTACAAACCTATAAAATGCTTAAATCTACCATCCTATATAATTAACTTTTTTACATATCTTGAGCTCCTAGCAAACCTTTCTTTACTGAAATGAAAGAACACTAAACTTCTTAACAATAATGTTTCCCTTCTGCAGTATCAATCATTTACTTCTGCAAGATTTTACAGCTGGAACAACTGTTTAGACTTACAATTGTTGATGCAAATATGTTACTGTATATACCTGTTTTGTAATTATGTTTATTGCTTTATGAGAAATATATATAATAATAACAACAATAATAATAAATTCCTGCAGTTTAATTTTGTTAGGGAGCATTTTTGATTTACAATCAGACCTAATTTCAACAGCCTCTTGCCACTTCCTAGTCAGAAACAAATAGCTTTCGCTCAGGCATTTGTACATGGGCATTACTACCTGTAATTCAACAATTTATGAGCTGCAAACCATTTTTCTAAATTGTTCTAGTGAGGACCATCAGTACAAAATACTACTAGCATTGATAGGAATTAATCATAGATTTTCAATTCCAGATCATAAAACCGGATTATTTTTACTATTTTGCCTACATTTTTTGTCTTTTTTTTCTGTTTTATGTTATCCGTAACACAATCAGTTAATGTGAAAAGTACTATAAATGCTAACGTTTACTGCAGTTATTACATGTAATTATCCCTTACTGACAATATGGACAAAAGTTAAAGGATAACTTATTTCCATTTATTTTATCTTTACTTGTACTGGGGCATCTCATGGGAACATTTGCCTTTGCAAGAAGACATTGTAATTATACCATAGGAATGCATTTTAGACACATTATTATTGCCACTGTAGGTTTCAGGGTTTTTTTTTTCTATTGTTCATAAGCATAACATTATGACCAGCCTCTGTGTTGTGATCAGCTAGGAGGCAACCTTGCTCTGGCTTTGAAATCCTTTTACTTATCAGTATTTTACATTGCCATGCTAATTCAGTTTCATGTTCTTTATGTCACACCCACTAAAAGTGTACCCCAGCACCTCTGACAGTACTGAAGTGGTTTCAGACATGCCAGAATACTATGATGATGACATGGTTGAAAATAAAGATGTTTGTGGTATTATCTTCAGCCTCACTTTACAAGCTCTTCTTGTGAGATGGTGAGGACCAGAAAAAAAATCTTAACTTGTGCAAATTGCGTGTTCTTCTGTATTTAAAATGCTACATGCCTGTGTATATTTATGTCAGAACTCCATTGTACTCAATGTAGACCACTTACTTTGCTGTAGCATAGAGAAACCAGGAAATGCAGTAGAGATTTGGTGCTTGAAATAATAGATGTCATAGCGTGTCAGTCCGTGTACAACAGAACCCTCCTTGATAGCTTCTTGGTTGGGTTCATTTTTCTATGAATCAGAATTCAGCACAATTCTAGAAGATTCTATGATGAGGGATGTGAGTGCAGCAGCAAGTATTGATTATGAAAAAGCACAAACTTTCTAAAGTAAGCTAAAATAAATTTTACTGTTATAAAATATTTGCAAGCTATAGAAGTTCAACTTAATAAATTACTTTTATGGGAATGTTTTTTTTCAAACTGAAGTCAATGTTATATGCAGTTTTCTGTGTTGTTGGTAGTGACCAAAGTGGTAATGACAGGTGATAGTCATTTCTTAAAGATGAGTATGCATGGCAGTGTTATTTACGTGGTGAATGCGTGATGAGAGGTCACTGAATATTTCATTATTTACAGATCTAGTGGCATAGTACAGCATGGTGATGGGAATGGTAAACGCCTGTCATTCTTCTCATTTCTGGATCATGGTGTACAGGATAGCAGTGCAAAGGTGAGAAGGACATTGCTCAGATGAATTGTGCTTCACTGTATTGATATGATGAAACCTTTAGTTATGTTGTACTTAGACCATCAGTGATTTTAAGATTTCTCTCATTATGGTACTGTAGTCATGGTTTAAAAAGGGATTTACTTGTAAGGAATTTGGCAGTGCTGTCTTGTCGTTTGTTGCAGGGATGATGAGCATGTTTAATTCTGTAAAATCAATGTTTAATTAGGGCTATATATAAATGTTGCTCCAGGTTAATGCATGATGCAGCAGCAGGGATCAAGACAGAGAAAAACAATTTTAGCCCCGAGGAGAACCATGGTGCTATGGGAACCCACAGGATATACAGCAGGCCCCTTTTTGGAAAAGGTGGGACAGCAAGTTGTGATAGTAAAGGTGTGAAAACAGGTAGTTATGGACATAAATGATGCTGGGGATAGGAGCAGAACATTGACATAGTGGAGAAAGGGGCAGTGATATGGTAGGACATGCCAGAGCAGCGGCAAGGCAGAATACAAATGCTTGTAGCAGTACTGCTCAGGGGCCTCCTACAGTTATCCCTTTAACACCTGATGAGGAACAACTTCTCTACATTTGGGGAGAGGACTGCAACATTGATGAGGATGACATGGGCATAATCAGGGGTGCTGTGGACATGGGCAATTACCCACCTCAATAACATCCAAAAACATGGTCAGGAAGGTTAATGCATCTCCATGACATATTCACAGTAAGATGATTACTGCCCAGGTTAACGTGTAACACATGACATTTACTATCAACAGGTGTACCCTCCATTTCTGCCAGTCGTGAGAGTGAAGTGACTGTAAATGGTAACTATCCTGCACAAGTCATAGTCAGCACTGTACTCCATTGTCTTCACTACTAATATAATAAATTAATACTTCAAGGGGTCAGCAGCAGAAAGTTCCACTTTGCCAGTACACTTGGACGATGTTAGCAGCAAAATGCCTGTTGATGATGATAAACTGATTATCATGAGACAGCCAGAGGACAGTGTCACACAGTCACCAAGTTTAATGGCAGGATCACAGTCCCCAGAGTAGGTACATAACTCTGTTGGGAGTGATACAGGATCACAAAGACAAGTAGATGGGGACATTACACTGCAGGCTATACAGGGAGAGAACCTATGCAACTCAAAACGAGTGTTTCCTCATCCACAGGAACACCTTCTGGAGGATGGCATGATCTCTGAGGGAGTAGTGCCATTGTAACACCTGTGCAGAGGGGCACCAGGTGCAGACACTGGCACATGTCACAGTTACTTCCTGAAACACAAAAAGCATTGGCTGCCCAGCAGTAAATATGTTGTGACATTGTTCAGGCTCAGTTCACTGCCACAGAGAGTCAAGCAGCGATGGTCAGAGTGCTGCAGGACATATAAGACGATTTTTAGCACGTGTATGTCAGTGGTAGAGAGTGGGGATAATGTCATGGTCAAACTCATGTGCAGTGTGGTGGCACATACAGCAGCCATTTCCACATCCATGCATATGCTAGCCAGGACCTACCAGAGTCAAGCAGGAGTCAGTTGTGTACAAGGAAGAGGATGGGGTGCTGTGTGGACACATGAGCATATCACATCACACTACTAGTGCTTCTCAGGGAAATAATACCAGGGGGACCTGACACAAGAGAATTCAAGCAGGCCTCATCAGCATCCATCTAGACATAGCAGAACCACTCCTTCAAGGTCTTGGTCATGCTGCGCTGTGAGATCAGTGTCTGTATGATCCCCTGGAGCAAGTAGGTCATGTCACTGCAGCAAGTCACTGTCCAGCTTCCATGGCAACACTTTCTAATGATTATGGGCACCATTACCAAACCTGTCTTTAGGAGACATTGTGTATGACAAATTTGACCTTGACCTACTATAACTCAGGGTTAGGGTTACCACTGCAGGTAATTAAAACATGAAATATCTCATCTCAACAGCATGCATTTCAGTAGCCAAAGGCAATGCATAAAAAAGTAAAAAAATATTATAAACGAGTATATAACTGCGGTATGGGGGATATGTGTGTACAATGTACTTTGGTACCAAGAGGCTTTTCATCAGCATGTATTTCAGTTGGGTAATGGTAATGCTTATCACAAAAGAAAAAAACAAATTTAGATGGGAAGGTAGATGCAGTTATTTGTACAGTGCACTGTTTAACACCATCAACATTGATTCCATAAAAATGTATTGGGGGACAAGCAGAATGAAATAATATACAATGTTTACAGTTTAACATGCACTGGAAAAATGATTACAAGATTAACAGTCATCCTGCCATCAACACTAACACTGTTTCTACTTCTACCTCAGCACCGCACAAATGATGATTCCTATTACGTCAGATGATACAAGGGTTGGTGTCTACGATAGAATAAATTAGTATGATGCGCAATATGTTCATAGGAAAAATATTTCTTGTTTAATGCAACTGAACTAGAGAAACATTCCATCATAAAACAAATAGATGTCATATATTTTATTTTCCTGTACCAGGTATCAACTAATGAAAAATGCAAATTATAAGAGAGCAGCAGTACATCTTTAAATTCATGCAATTTGTTTCACCAATTCAGTCAAGAACTGCAATACTAATTTTATATTACTGAACATTACAGCAAATCTGACATTTGTTCTTAAACAGAATCCCTAAACAAAATACATTCTACAAAATTGTGCAAAATGTACTCTTACCCTATAAGACACCAATTCTGCTCACTGTACACATTGTATTGAACAGTCAGGCATAAGTGTAATAAAGAGTAAATATACATACTGAATGAGTAACTCTTCTGTAGAAAGTAAAATAGAAAAAAAATTAAAGATAAGAGGGATGTCTGATGAACAGTGACAGTAGACCATGCACTGCACAGTGTAGCCCACACATAGCACTGCACACATCAGTTATAAGTTATATTCCATATGTTTTTATAATGAGGAAACACTAACCCGAACATCATGCTCCATAGTTGTGGACCAGACACCACCTCTCTGCTTGGAGAATCCTATATTATGCATCAGCCTGCCATATGGGGTCCTTTATTACTGCTGCTGTAAGGCCACCAACACTGTCACCAATCATGGTAGGACCTGTATTGTGAGCTGCAGTGACATCATCATATTGTGCAGAATGCAACAGAAGGTAAACATCCTGCATACATTAGTGAGGTCATATTGAAGGGCAACCCAGACTCATCCATGCAATGGAAACAGGCTTTCAGCAGACCAAGCACTCTCCTGATGACAATGCATTGTCTGGGACAAGGCAACATTATGCCTTTGTCTTGCACGTCATGTTGAGTTCCTCATAGATGTCATAAGACAAGGTTCTAGTAGATAGCCTGTATCACCTGCAAAATACAAGAAAAGAAAAAAAGAAAAGAGTATGGGGAGAGACACAGTGAAGAAAGGGTTACATTTTAAAAAGAATACATAATTAGATAATTAAAACTAAAATTTCCACTTACCAACAAGATGACTGTGGGGTTTCCTGCTATGCAGAAAAAAGGAGTAGAGTGAGTTTTTGTGCCAGAGATTGAAATCATGGGCACTACCAGTACAATGGACAGAGACTTTGGTGATGTACCCCCATGCATTACACACAACTAGACAGTTACTGGAATGGTAGCCCTTCCAATTTTGGTACTGCCCCCCCCCCCCATATACCTGATGGGACCTTAATTCTAACATTCTATCAAACCAAGCACCTCAGGGAAGAATGCCCTCCCATAAAAGGCATGCATGGTTTAGGCTCAGTCCTGAGGTGACATCAGGAAATAGATGTACTGATGTGCCAAGAGTATATTGAGGAACTACTGAAATATCCTCAAGGCAGAGGCCTGAGAATTACCAAATGTGTTCTCAGTCTGCCTCTGGACGGTCTCCATGGGAAGTATAGCTAGGGCTATGCATCCCTTAGTATCCACAGGTATAGGAAGGCCATTCATCCTTCGATTTCCTCCAGTTCCCATCTGTGGACTACACATAGTCACTAAAGCGCTTAAAATGTCCCTATCCACTGTAAACTGATCAAGCATTTTCTGATAATTAAAGTTATAGTGAGTTACACTTTGCCGGTATTTCCACTTTCTTGGATGGTGAGTGCCACAAGGTACCTGCAATTTTGGTTCAATCAAGACAACTAGCTCAAACCATGAAATAACTAGCCTAGCAGCAACAGCAAGCAGCTTCACCAAAAGCAAATTAGATAAAGAGTCATTTTGCCTTTTATAACAAATTTGCCGATGGTATGAGAGCACATCGAAAAATGAATCACAAGCAGACAGGAAGGGGACATATTAATGTAAGAAATTCTGCATCACTTCTCATTAAAATCTCACTATACATTCATTTACATAAGTTTATTTGAGGCTAACATGCATGAGCGTAAATGGCATCTGTGTATCATGCCTTGGCTCCACTCATGCTCGGACAGCAGAGATTGTTGTTATGTGTACAGATAACAATTATGAATACCACCCTTTATTTCATATAGTTGACTGTGTAGATTTCACTGGTGATTGGCTGTTAATCAGAAAAAACAAGGATGTATTTTATAGGAAGTATAAGAACGGGCAGCTTGGTGCCTAAGCAGTTACAGTCTCGGTTTCACAGCTCTTAAAGTCTTGAATTTGAGCCTAGCATTAGGCCATTGTGCTGTAAACAACAGTAGCATAGCTAGGGCAGGCAGAAAGGGCAACTGCCTTGGGCCCAAAGTGTTAGAGGGCACAATTTAATCGGCCATCTATCATCTCAAGCAGTCTTAGCTCATATTGCATTTGCAGTCAAATCTGAGCACTATAACTCTCTGTGTGTGGTCTAACTGTAGCAATATATATATATATATATATATATATATGTGTTTTTTTTTTCAATAAAACCTGAATGCTGTAGTGCTCTGTGCAGGATATAAACTGTAGCAAAGCAGAAGTTTTTTTTTTTAACTAAAACCTGAGTACTCTAGTACTCCATGCAGGATATAAGCTGTAGCAACTGTCTGCTACATTTGTAACAAGAGTTTGCTGCAGTTTAATGTAAAAAAAATAAATAAATAATATATATTTTTTTAAACCTGAGTACAGAAGCAATCTGTGCAGGCAGGGTATAAATGTTTGCTACATTTTAAACGTTTTGTTTTTTTGAATTTATATTTATTTGAATTTATATTATCATTGTTATTATCATTATTTTATTTATTTATTTATGTTTTTATTATAACATGAGGAAGGAAGGCTGGGCTTATGGCACAGAAACAGGACCTGAATGGCTGGGGCTGGAGGGAACATGTCCTGTATCTGACCACCTGGCTGGTGTGCTAGTAAAAGGAATGGACTTTTTTTTTTGCCCTTCACATGGGTGCTGGTTTGTGTGATTGGCACATGGCACTGGTTGAACCAGCTACGCTTCAGATGGACATTATATATTCTTCCTGTATTTGTGTGGAATTTGATCTGATGAAGTGTATTTTATACATGAAAGCGCTCAACAAATTGTCTTTGGCCTTGTTGAAATAAAGAGCTTGTGCTTTTATCTAAATCAAGTGTGGATCGTGGAATTTACTGTGGTACCAGTGTGCTATTTCGTTTATTGTTGCCTCCACAGTGTTTCTTGGCAATCTGTCTATATGTTTAGGGGGATATACTTCAGTAGACTGAAATTACACTTAATCGAAACTTACTTTACCAAGCTGACATCTCCAAAGTTTGCATAAACCAAAGCTTCACATTACATCATTTTTACAGGGCATGGAAGCACTTGGCCTACATGGGAAAATATGCCCTTTTCCCCACTGTAGTGCAATCCTGGAGGTGGTATATTTAGTTAGGGGGTGTGGGAGGCATAGCCCCCCACCTGGGTGGGTTTGACATACTGCAGTGTGTTTTTCCATTGAATGCCCCCATTCTCTGTAAAAAAATGCAGTAATGTGAAGCTTTGGTTTATTCAATGTTCGGTGATGTTGTCTCAGTAAAGTAAGTTTCAATTAAGTGTAGTTTCTTTCTACTGAAGTAGATCCATTTAAGGCATTCCATAGTGGATGAAAAACATCCATACTGATTGGTTTACTTAACCTGCATAAGAAATTAGAT
Organism: Protopterus annectens; assembly: GCF_019279795.1. Lineage (NCBI taxonomy): Eukaryota > Metazoa > Chordata > Ceratodontiformes > Protopteridae > Protopterus > Protopterus annectens. Next base: position 965,606,537 of record NC_056725.1, read on the forward strand.
TAGGTAAAAAAAGCTGTGCAGAAACACCAGTTGGGTTACCTTTTAAGCGATTAAAAAGATATAGGGATTTTTAAAGTGTCATTTTTATCTGTATCTTCACAATGTCAAGCACAAGTGATATGACATAATGAAATAATAATGGCATAGGAAAAACACTTCACCTAGCTAATCCTGGACAGTGTAGTCTATCTGCCTCTGAGTTTATGGCCATTTACATTTGCGGAAAACTCACCAACAAAATGTGAGGTGACCATGAAATTAGTAACAAGACAATATGAAAGTAACTGAAAGTGAAATATTGAAGAAAATCAACAGATTAGAAACTGGCAAGGATAGTTCTGCTTACTAAGTCAGAATATGTGGATTGTTGAATAAGGAGATAGAACTGATGAGAGACACAAAAGGAGGATAGTGGAATGTGCAGCGGTTAGCGTTGCCGCCTTACAGCAAGAGGTTCTCCGGTTTGATCCTCAGCTGGGGTGCCTTCTGTGCGGAGTCTGCATGTCCTCCCTGTGGTCACGTGGGTTTCCTCCGGGTGCTCCAGTTTCCTCCCACATCCCAAAGACATGCTGTAGGTGGATTGGATACTCTAAATTGGCCCTAGGCATGAGTGCATGTGTGTGTGTGCCTTCTGTGGAAGGTTGGGCTGGCAACTCGACACTGTAAAACTCCACTGCCAATCATGAGCGGACAGGTGATCCGCTTTGGCGACCCCTAACCGGGAAAAAGCCGAAAGAAGAAGAAGAAGTGGAATGTGCTGATTTAGCTTTGCTTACGGTGATGTTTAATGGAAAGTGCAGCAAATATAAAGACAGAAAGACATAATGGAATGTTGAATACTGATTAAATACAGTGTGTAAAAGATAAGGCCCTGGATGAGATAACAGAAATGAGACTACGTACACTAAAAGGGAGGAATTAATATGGGGCATTTGGACTATGTGTTACCCTTCACCTGTTAGAGTAGTTTATATATTTGTTTAGATGTGCTACACAAAGTTCACATTGTTGCTCTGTATAAGAGAACATGAATGTGAACCTGCAGAAATCAATAAACATTTGAAAATATTCACAGACAGCAAAATAAACAAAATGCATAGCTGGTCTTCATCGGCAGGTGTCACTGTTTCTTTACCATCCACCTAAACTATAATATATCTGGACTAAGGGAATCTTATGTTAAGGACTCATTCAAACAATAGGAGTCCCTCATGCAACCCTGCAAGATCAGTACTGGAATATGACTCAGGACTCCCTCATGCAACATTGCAGGATCAGTACTGGAGTATGACTCAAGATTCCCTCATGCAGCCTTGCAGGATCACTGCTATAGTATGACTCAGGATTCCCTCATGCAGCCCTGCAAGATCAGTACTGGAGGATGACTCGGGACTCCCGCATACAGCCTTGCAGGATCAGTACTAGAGTATGACTCAGGACTCCCTCATGCAGCCTTGCAGGATCAGTACTGGAGTATGACTCAGGACTCCCTCATGCAGCCCTGCAGGATCACTGCTGGAGTATGATTCAGGATTCCCTCATGCAGCCCGGCAAGATCAGTACTGGAGTATGACTCGGGACTCTCTCATGCACCCTTGCTGGATCAGTATTGGAGTATGACTCAGGAATCCCTCATGCAGCCTTGCAGGATCAGTACTGGAGTATGACTCAGGACTCCCTCATGTTGCCTTGCAGGATCAGTATGGAGCATGACTCAGGAATCCTTCATGCAGCCCTGCAGGATCACTGCTGAAGTATGACTTAGGATTCCCTCATGCCGCCCTGCAAGATCAGTACTGGAATAGGACTCGGGACTCCCTCATGCAACCTTGCAGGATCAGTACTGGAGTATGACTCAGGGCTCCCTCATGTAGCCTTGCAGGATCAGTACTGGAGTATGATTTTGGACACCTTCCTGCAGCCTTGCAGGATCAGTACTGGAGTATGACTCAGGATTCCCTCATGCAGCCCTGCAGGATCACTGCTGAAGTATGACTTAGGATTCCCTCATGCAGCCCTTCAAGATCAGTACTGGAATAGGACTCGGGACTCCCTCATGCAACCTTGCGGGATCAGTACTGGAGTATGACTCAGGGCTCCCTCATGTAGCCTTGCAGGATCAGTATGGAGAATGACTCAGGAATCCTTCATGCAGCCCTGCAGGATCACTGCTGAAGTATGACTTAGGATTCCTTCATGCAGCCCTGCAAGATCAGTACTGGAATAGGACTCGGGACTTCCTCATGCAACCTTGCAGGATCAGTACTGGAGTATGACTCAGGGCTCCCTCATGTAGCCTTGCAGGATCAGTACTGGAGTATGATTCTGGACACCTTCATGCAGCCTTGCAGGATCAGTACTGGAGTATGACTCAGGATTCCCTCATGCAGCCCTGCAGGATCACTGCTGGAGTATGACTCTGGATTCCCTCATGCAGCCTTGCAAGATCAGTACTGGAGTATGACTCAGGGCTCCCTCATGTAGTCTTGCAGGATCAGTACTGGAGTATGATTCTGAACACCTTCATGTAGCCCTGCAAGATCACTGCTGAAGTATGACTCAGGATTCCTTCATGCAGCCCTGCAAGATCAGTATTGGAGTATGACTCGGGACTCCCTCATGCAACCTTGCAGGATCAGTACTGGAGTATAACTCAGGACACCCTCATGCAGCCTTGCAGAATCAGTACTGGAGTATGACTCAGGATTCCCTCATGAAGCCCTGCAGGATCAGCATTGAAGTATATGCAGCCATGCTGAATCAGTACTGGATCATAACTCAGGATGCCCTTATGCAGCCCTGCAGGATCACTACTGAAGTATGAATCAGTATTCCTTCATGAAGCCCTGCAGTATCAGTACTGCAGTATGTGCAGTCATGCAGGATCAGTACTGGAGTAGGATGCAGAACTCCCTCATGCAGCCTTGCAAGATCAGTACTGGAGTATGACTCAGGACCCTTCATGCAGCCTTGCAGGATCAGTACTGGAGTATGACTCAGGACTCCCTCATGCAGCCCTGCAGGATCACTGCTGGAGTATGATTCAGGATTCCCTCATGCAGCCCGGCAAGATCAGTACTGGAGTATGACTCGGGACTCTCTCATGCACCCTTGCTGGATCAGTATTGGAGTATGACTCAGGACTCCCTCATGCAGCCTTGCAGGATCAGTACTGAAGTATGACTCAGGACTCCCTCATGTAGCCTTGCAGAATCAGTATGGAGTATGACTCAGGAATCCTTCATGCAGCCCTGCAGGATCACTGCTGAAGTATGAGTTAGGATTCCCTCATGCAGCCCTGCAAGATCAGTACTGGAATAGGACTCGGGACTCCCTCATGCAACCTTGCAGGATCAGTACTGGAGTATGACTCAGGGCTCCCTCATGTAGCCTTGCAGGATCAGTACTTGACTATGATTCTGGGCACCTTCATGCAGCCTTGCAGGATCAGTACTGGAGTATGACTCAGGATTCCATCATGCAGCCCTGCAGGATCACTGCTGAAGTATGACTTAGGATTCCCTCATGCAGCCCTTCAAGATCAGTACTGGAATAGGACTCGGGACTCCCTCATGCAACCTTGCAGGATCAGTACTGGAGTATGACTCAGGGCTCCCTCATGTAGCCTTGCAGGATCAGTATGGAGTATGACTCAGGAATCCTTCATGCAGCCCTGCAGGATCACTGCTGAAGTATGACTTAGCATTCCCTCATGCAGCCCTGCAAGATCAGTACTGGAATAGGACTCGGGACTCCCTCATGCAACCTTGCAGGATCAGTACTGGAGTATGACTCAGGGCTCCCTCATGTAACCTTGCAGGATCTGTACAGGAGTATGATTCTGGACACCTTCATGCAGCCTTGCAGGATCAGTACTGGAGTATGACTCAGGATTCCCTCATGCAGCCCTGCAGGATCACTGCTGGAGTATGACTCTGGATTCCCTCATGCAGCCCTGCAAGATCAGTACTGGAGTATGACTCGGGACTTCCTCATGCAGCATTGCAGGATCAGTATTGGAGTATGACTCTGGACTCCCTCATGCAGCCTTGCAGGATCAGTACTGGAGTATGACTCAGGACTCCCTCATATAGCCTTGCAGGATCAGTACTGGAGTATGACTCAGGAATCCTTCATGCAGCCCTGCAAGATCACTGCTGAAGTATGACTCAGGATTCCTTCATGCAGCCCTGCAAGATCAGTATTGGAGTATGACTTGGGACTCCCTCATGCAACCTTGCAGGATCAGTACTGGTGTATAACTCAGGACACCCTCATGCAGCCTTGCAGAATCAGTACTGGAGTATGACTCAGGATTCCCTCATGAAGCCCTGCAGGATCAGCACTGAAGTATATGCAGCCATGCTGAATCAGTACTGGATCATAACTCAGGATGCCCTCATGCAGCCCTGCAGGATCACTACTGAAGTATGAATCAGTATTCCTTCATGAAGCCCCGCAGTATCAGTACTGCAGTATGTGCAGTCATGCAGGATCAGTACTGGAGTAGGATGCAGGACTCCCTCATGCAGCCTTGCAAGATCAGTACTGGAGTATGACTCAGGACTCCTTCATGCAGCCTTGCAGGATCAGTACTGGAGTATGGCTCAGGATTCCCTCATGCAGCCCTGCAGGATCACTGCTGGATTATGACTCAGGATTCTCTCATGCAGCCTTGCAAGATAAGTACTGGAGTATGACTCGGGACTTCCTCATGCAGCCTTGCAGGATCAGTATTGGAATATGACTCAGGACTCCGTCATGCAGCCTTGCAGGATCAGTACTGGAGTATCACTCAGGACTCCCTCATGTACCTTGCAGGATCAGTACTGGAGTATGACTCAGGAATCCTTCATGCAGCCCTGCAGGATCACTGCTGAAGTATGACTCAGGATTCCCTCATGCAGCCCTGCAAGATCAGTACTGGAGTATGACTCAGGACTCCCTCAAGCAACCTTGCAGGCTCAGTACTGGAGTATAACTCAGGACACCCTCATGTATCCTTGCAGGATCAGTACTGGAGTATGACTCAGGATTCCCTCATGAAGCCCTGCAGGATCAGCACTGACGTATATGCAGCCACGCAGGATCAGTACTGGATCATAACTCAGTATTCCCTCATGCAGCCCTACAGGATCACTACTGGAGTATGAATCAGTATTCCTTCATGAAGCCCTGCAGTATCAGTACTGGAGTATGTGCAGTCATGCAGGATCAGAACTGGAGTGGACTCAGGACTCCCTCATGCAGCCTTGCAGGATCAGTACTGGAGTATGACTCAGGACTCCTTCATGCAGCCTTGCAGGATCAGTACTGGAGTATGACTCAGGATTCCCTCATGCAGCCCTGCAGGATCACTGCTGGATTATGACTCAGGATTCCCTCATGCAGCCTTGCAAGATAAGTACTGGAGTATGTCTCGGGACTTCCTCATGCAGCCTTGCAGGATCAGTACTGGAGTGTGACTCAGGAATCCTTCATATAGCCCTGTAGGATCACTGCTGAAGTATGACTCAGGTTTCCCTCATGCAGCTCTGCAAGATCAGTACTGGAGTTTGACTCGGGACTCTCTCATGCAACCTTGCAGGATCAGTACTGGAGTATGACTCAGGACTCCCTCATGCAGCCTTGCAGGATCAGTACTGGAGTATAACTCAGGATTCCCTCATGCAGACCTGCAGGATCACTGCTGGATTATGACTCAGGATTCCCTCATGTATCCCTGCAAGATCAGTACTGGAGTATGACTCGGGATTCCCTCATGCAACCTTGCAGGATCAGTACTGGAGTACGACTCAGGACACCCTCATGCAGCCTTACAGGATCAGTACTGGAGTATGACTCAGGATTCCCACATGAAGCCCTGCAGGATCAGCACTGAAGTTTATGCAGCCATGCAGGATCAGTACTGGATCATAACTCAGGATTCCCTCATGCAGCCCTGCAGGATCACTACTGGAGAATGAATCAGTATTCCTTCATGCAGCTTTGCAGAATCACTACTGGAATATGAATCAGGATTCCCTCATGAAGCCCTGCAGGATCAGTACTAGAGTATATGCAGCCATGCAGGATCAGTACTGGAATATGACTCAGGATTCCCTCATGCAGGCCTGCAGGATCAGTACTGGGATATGAGCCTTCTCTGTGGAGAGAACTCACATCCTTATCATTTTACTAGGAGTAGAAGACAGCTTGCTAGTTGCTGAGACACTGACACAGTCAACTGAAATGGGATTAATAAAGCATTTTATCATGGAAGATTCGTTTTACTATTTGTCCATGAGATAGTGACATGCTTCAAAATCATTGCATGAGTACCAGAAGTTTGAGCAAGAACTGTATCGCCAGGCATGTTGCATATTCAGACTCCTTTGTACAACCAATGTTTTGCATGTTTATATGTGTGTGAGTGTTAGTGTGCTTAGCTGTCACTTATTCTGCTGCCTTTATTACTGCTTCTTTGTAGCCTGATTAAATTGTAACTGTTATTCTAAGCCTTTGGTTGAAGCACTAGGGCTTCAGACCAGTTGTTTTACATTAAGAAGGTTTGTGGTCTGCAGTGTTGTGGTGGGACAGGTAACTTACATCCTTCTAAGTTGGAAGTTGCTGATTGAAGGCTTAGTGTCTGTTATACTAAAAGTGTATTAGTTCTGGTTTAAGCACTTGGGCTTTGGGCCAGTTTTTTTACACTAAGAAGGTGTGGTTTGCACTCTTGTGGGAGGAGAGGGTAGATTCTGCCCCTCTAAGCCTGGAGTTTCTGGATAAAGGCTTATTGTATCTGCTTATTTGAACTGTTTCTTTCTGAACTTAGTATGCCTTGTTTGCTGTAGCATAGACTAAATTCATACCTGCTGAATCTAGCTTTGTTTGTATAACCTGAGCACTAATCCAGACCATCTTTTTTTGTTTTTGGAGAAGGTTCCCCTGCACCATAGTGACAGGAGTGTGCAGTTAGAACTTGTCTGATCGAAGACTGCTGGAATGGGGCTTAGTTTTTAGCTTTTTATTGGTTAATTGGTTAATTTGTTTAAATCAGTTTGCTTGTTTGCTACTGTTATATTTAAAAAAATACACTTTATGCATCGCTGCTTAACTAGGGTTAAACTATTCCCGGTGACATAAAGTCTGCTCTTCAAATTTTCCCTTAGAACTAGCCATTTTTTTAGTTTTAGCACTTAAATCTGTTTCTTTGAGCTCAGCACTTGTTCAGAACTCATTGTAAGCACTAAATAAGCTACAAATTACTACAACACTCAACTTTCCTCACTTGTCTAGAGGAAAACAGTTTTTAGTACTTAATAAATAAGCACCTATCCAGGCATGTCTAAGGGTCAGCTCCTGGTGTTTTCTCCTGTCTACCTGATGAATCTGGGAATCTTGGGGCAATGCAGCAGTTGCCTCATGTACACAGACAACCCTCTCCTCCTACCACCCAGCACAATAACCTGAGAGAGATGCACTTATATAGCCAAATTGGAAGCAAAGCTCTCTTCACCCAAGACTGGACTAGACAGTCAAGAGGAGAGGGTAAGCACTTGCACCACACCACACTCATCACATAGTCCCTCAAACCTTACACCATCAAAACACACACATAGAAACACAAAGCACACCCCTACATTCATGGAGGCTCTCAATAAAAATCTGCTCAAGCAACAGAGATCTCCAAAGCAGAAATGCAAGCAACCTCCACCCCTCAACACAATCCAAATGACACATAGCCCACAAACTCAGTGTGCCACTCAGCCACAGCCCATAAGACATAACAACGTAACCAACACTCTAGTCATAGGTGACTCTATAGTCAGGCACATTGATGTTCCACCCACCAGGCTAAACAAGGAGAAAGTTACTGTCAGCTGCCTGTCGAGTGCCAGGATCCACCACATAATGCATGTACTCAGGTCACTCCACAGAGCTGTACCTCCCTGGACTACATGAAAAGAGACATGGATTAGCTCGCCAATCTTGTAGCTCAGGCAGGTATGACCCTAACCCTGAGTAGCATCCTGCCATCACCCAGAATTATACCACAGTACAAGGACAAAATGATTGACTTCAACAATTGGCTAAGCTTCTGGTGTCATTCTAAGGGAATCCAGTATCTGCCTGCCTGGGATGACACGATCAACACACCATGATGCTTTGCCAGAGATGGCGTGCACCTTTCACCCTTGGGATTTCGGATACTGGCTAAGGGTCTTGCAACCCTATAGTGCCTTTTTTAGGCAAGGTTCAAATGACAAATTCACCACCGTAACAAGTACAAGCAAGCAAAATCTGAGGGTAATGCTACTCAATGCTAGAAGTTTAAACCTCAAAATGCATTCACTCGAGGCACTCCTTAAAACGGAGAACATCGACATCTGTGCAGTGACAGAGACCTGGTTCAAGGCTCCAGAGACCACCCCTGCATTACCAGGCTATAATTTATACCACACCTTTCGGCCACCTAACCTGGACCGAAACACTAAAGGGGGAGGCGTGTCCATATTCATTAAGGATATCCACACCTCCAGACTAGTTGCTCAGCATAATGCATCCGAGATTAAAAGTGCAACTAACTCTGGGCAAGACCGCAATCCAAATTGTAAATTGCTACAGATCCCCAACCATGCCCCAGGATTCCCACTCCTCATTTCTTGATACACTGGAAAATATTAGGGTACAACCCAACACCCTAATAATGGGCGATTTCAACTACCCCACCATTAACTTGGAAAACTACTCATGTACAAACTCTTTTGCTCATTTTCTGGAATTCATAAATTCCAGTGCTTTGGATCAACTTATCCACACTCCCACAAGGGCAGCAATATCCTAGACCTGGTCATTACCAACAAGGGTGACCGGTATTCCACACAAGAGGTCAATTCCTCATTGGTCATATCCGACCACAAGCTAATCACCCTAGATATCCACATCCTGCCCCCACCTGCCATTAGGGAAACCACCATAAAACATTTCTCCAAAGCCAGCTTCACGCTTCTTAAGACAGAAGTGGCAAACTTCACGACACCCATGCAGATGGACAATAGAGGTACGACTGCTGAATCCTACACAAATGAACTTTATAAGCACTTACACAAGTGCATGGATCATGCTATCCCTAACAGAACCAAGATGCTATCCTCCAAAAAAAGGAAGCCAATCTGGTGGTCCCCTGCCATAAACAAACTCTACAGCAGTAGAAAGAAACTGTTGCAAAAAAAGAGTAAAATCCCATGATTGGAGGAACTTCCTGGTCAGCCTCAGTAAGAAGCTGAGATCCCTCATAAAATCCTCCAAAGCTAGTTACGAAAACAAAATCGCCACTGATTCTAAAGACAACCACAAAGCATTCTATAGCTATGTCAATAATCTCAATGGCAACACTCAGATCTGCTCTGAGTTATAGCACAATGGCACTAAATATACAAAACCAACTGATATTGCCAGCATCCTTGGCCAAACAGCATCCTGGCAGATAGGTTCAGTGCTAACTTTACCCCCCACTCACCCCTTAAAGGGCCCATCTCTATACCAGAAGAATGCAAAGTTCCTGTAGTCACAGCTGCACAGGTAAAAAACACACTCTCCAAAGCCAAGAACACAGCATTCATGGGATGTCACAACATCCCAGGCTGCATTCTACATGAACTACAGAATGAACCGGCACCCCACCTAAGCACCATGTTCAATCATGACTCACCTCAGGCTTTGTGCCCACTGAATGGTGTACAGCGATGGTCATCCCACTCCACAAAGGGGGAGCCACCACGGACCCTGGGAACTACTGCCCCATTAGCCTAATGAGCCTGGTCTGCAAGGCCATGGAACGTATCATCATGGAACTTATAAACAAAGACATTGGTAATCTCCAAACACTGGACCCCACCCACTTCAGGTTTGTAAAAGGCAGATCATGTCTCCTAAACCTGACAGACTTCTTTGAAGCAGTCACCAAAGCCGTAGACAAGGGTGAGGTGGTTCACACAGCCTAACTAGATCTCACCAAGGCTTTTGACACCATCCCCCACTCTGGAATTATAGTTAAACTCACTAAACTGGGTATAAATCCCAATGTCACAAGATGAATTGCCAACTGGCTCACCGACAGAACCCACACTGTGAAAGTAGCAGACTCCAAATCTGACTTCAGACCAGTGACAAGTGGAGTACCACAGGGTTCAGTCCTGGGTCCTCTCCTGTTTGGCATCTACTTTTCTGAACTACAGGCTAACACAGAAGGTCTTTGGCTAACAAAGTTCGCAGATGACTGCAAACTAGGAGCCATAATTGAAAGTCCTAATGATGTGGACATCCTACAATAGGGCTTCACTGAGGCAGATGCCTGGTGTCAAAGCCATGGCCTCAAGCTCAATGCCAAAAAGTACATTGTCATCCCCTTTGGTAAAAACTCTGTACCCATGAGCTACCACATAGGTGGCAGTCTGCTAAACACCGAAAGTGTAATAAGAGACCTTGGGACACAGGTGGACAGTAGTCTCTCCTTTAATAATCACATCGCCACAGTAGTCAGGAAATCCTTCTATGTGGCACACCTCATCACAAAAGGATTCTCATCCAGGAAAAAAGTGGTAATTGTTCCCCTCTACTCATCACTCATTAGACCCATTATAGAGTACAATGCCCCTTTTGGTATGTACCTCACAAGACATCTACAACAACTGGAAAGGCCACAGAAATACGTCACAAAGAGGATTACCAGCCTCAAACAGATGCCCTACTCAGACTGTCTCAAAAAACTCCCGATTTACTCCATCACATATCACCTACTTAGAGGCGATCATAGCCTAACATGTAAAGCTATGTCAAACCCAGAGCTGTTCGACATGCTCCACTTAAAGAAATCCCAATCCCTCCGAGCTACATGCTCTAGGGACTTAAACCTTGTCATCACAATAAACAGAACATGCTAGAGGGATAGATTCCTGTCCCAGAGACTTCCCATACTCTGGAACAAACTACCTATCTATATCCAACAAAGCTCTTCATTAGCACTCTTCAAGAAAAATCTTGATAACTGGATGGGAAATAGGAAATGCACCCCTGGGATCACCTCTGTGGCTCTGCTTGACAGGGGCACAGGAGAATAATTTTCTTGGGTGGCAAAAGCCGGGGTACCTTTTTGGCTAGGCTTATATAGGCCCTAAGGCCAATAGCCTAGTACCTACCTATGAACCTATGAACTTGTTCACGTGTCTGTGTGTGTGTGTGTGTGTGTGTGTGTGTGCACGCGTGTGTGTGTGTGTGTGTGTGTGTGTGTGTGTGTGTGTGTGTGTGTGTGTGTGTGTGTGTGTGTGTGTAAGCATGTGCATGCATCTGTATGCATGGATGATGGGGTTAAATTAACAATAGAGTGGTTATATGCTACTGAAAATGCCAGTGCCAAAAGAGAAATAGAAATGGAATAAATATTACATTACTGTAAATAAAAACATTCAAGCATCATTTTTTTTTAAATAAAGTCCATCATTCATACAAAAAAATGAAATCCCAAGGACAAAGCAAAATCTAGCACACAGCCTATAACATTATTATTAGGGCAGGAAAAATAATTCAAATTACCACCTGGGGATGATGCAGTAGCAAGGATGCTGAACTAACAAAACTTTTAGAGTTTGCCCCCCCCCCCCCCCCCCCGCAACACACACTGAAATTATTTTAATACAGGTACTGTACAAACCTATATAGAATGAGAAAAATATTATATCTAACAAAATACAAAGGGTATGAGAGAAGTGTGTGTGTGTGTGTGTGTGTGTGTGTGTGTGTGTGTGGATGGCAGTCTGTATTTCAATGTGTAAAACCTGATTAAGTATACAAGTCTAATACAGTTCTTATTAACTGATTTGAGCTAAGCTATGTGATTATTATGTAAAATTAATTCTTAAGCTGTCATGCATGTAAAGTGATATATAGAGAAAAATATAAATAGAGGTGCAAAAAATGTCCTGATTGCCACTTCAGCCTATATTGTTAACTGCCATCACAGCAGCCTTCAGGGGGTTGTTGTACAGATAGTCCCTAAACACATAGTAAAGTGCCTGGTCTGGAAAAGATATATGATTTGCTGTGGAATATCATGCCTAGTGGCTACCCACCTAATACGAGGTTGATGCTATCAGGCTTTTATTATTTGTTTTTGTATTTAATTGGTTTAATTGGGTGTCCAGAGTATTCAGAAGTACAAACCATCTTTTCCAGGACCTGGGAATAGACCTTAGCTTTAAGCTACTTAATTCAGTGTGTGTGGGTGCAAATGACATGTGGGCAAGAATGTGGCATTAGACAGGATATTAAGAAGGGCAAAAATTCTGCAGCTTTTTGTGTTAACTAGCTGCTGTTTACGTAACTGTAAAATTGAAGATTTCAGCAATGGAATTTAATAATGTAGTAAGGTGTTTTATTGTTAAAATACCTGTCCCTGCAAAATATATAGCAACCAAAAATCTGATAGAAAACTAAATGTTTTAAAGAACAATGAGGAGCAAGAATTACAAAAGTATTGTATGAAAACCATTATCAGGTACACATTCATTGGGAATATTCAGTGCTGAAAGCTTTAGAAGTAGAGATAAAGGCCCTGAATACAAAAATAGTAGAAAATATGAATGTCTCAGAGAACTGATGACTGTTGATTTCTTCACATTTTAAATAAATCAGTATGTTACACATTTGTGGTTAAAATACAACAACTGTGAAAATCGTGCAACTGGGGTTCGTTAGAAAGAGTGTATGGGTTTACTTTGCTTAATCATATGTTGACTAACATGAGATTAATTTAAACTAAAACATATAAAGTCTTGAGAGGTGACAGCCTCAAAACAGCAATATTTCCAAAGCTGAACAGCACATCCTTTTTTTTTTTGCAGGGAGGGCAAATCAAATTGTATCCCCAGTGTGGATAAGTCCCTGCACTCATGCATAGACAACTCAAAATAGAGGGAGAATGTTTCTCCCTGTTGTCCAACTCCACAATTTAGTCACTAAACAACCTAGGAAGCCCTTATCTATAGCAATGTCAAATAGAGAAAGCTTTTGACCTGATAATGAGTATGTTTCCCAGATTATAGCTTTGCAACTTATACAGTTTTCATTACTGGGCTTGACTTTGCAAAACTTATGATTTGTGCACTTAAAATATTAATATATTACTTTGAATAAGATTTTACAGAGTATTTTTGTACATAACTGGGTAAATTCAGTGCTATGCTTCACAGAGTAAGCCCCTGCAGATGGCATACAGAGCACGTGAGGCTAACAGTCCAACTGAAGGTCAAGATTCATCTTAAAATGATCACTGATAAATTGTAATTATAAAGTTAACTAAAATGCCCACAGTTCCTTATATCAGTTTGTGAGTCACTTCTGAGGAACAGAAACTTGTTTACAGTTGGATGAAGGTCGCAGTCTTCCAACTCAAAAGAATAAGCATGCTGGAGGTGGGTGGCGGTTAATGACCAGTCAGTAGTAGGAGCATTAGGTATGGAAAAATAGATGACTGGCTTGATTGTTTCAGAAAAGAATGCTCTCAGAAAGAGATTCAGCTGTTTCCCATATTACTGCCCAGAGGCATAAACACCCACTAGTATCTCCAATTCTGAGAAATTGATACTGTATGATTTGCATTGAGATTGCCACTTTCATGAAGTATGTTATACGATGTAAGAATATGGCCAGCTTCCACTGTGAGATGAAGAAACATACATGAAAGTCAGAAGATTATTTCATTTTCTTAGTTTCTGATTTTTTATAGTTTGCAAACAAGGCACTTACTGATGTACTAAAATCATGAAGTTGACATCTAGGTACTAACACATCAAGTGCGATTTAGCAGGTTTCATTTGTTTGATTCATAGTATATTTAGTTCTGTTATAGTACAGGGTTTGAATCTTTCTACCTTCATTTGTCTACTGCCTGATTTTGAGCATATCACTTAAACAGACAGAGTTTTGTGGCAATTGGGAATTTGAGCTAGGTTCCTTAATGACTTCCTGGACTGCATGAATACTAGCTACTTATGAAATGAGTTATCAGTCAAATGAAGTTTCAACAATTTGTGTTCAAAGTTTTGTGATTCAACCAAATATCAATTCTATCAGCCACTATAGATATCATTTAGCATACCCCATGTAGCTGTCAGAGGAAAGGACCAGTATATAACTAAATATTAAAATGAACTTCAAAAAAAGATGATGATAGTTCCAACAAACACATTTATTGTTAACGCTTTCATCTACTACAATCAGTAAGTTTCTTTAGACATCAACCATTCATTCACAAAAGTTTAAATAGCATGAGTAACCATGACATCACTTCCTGAGATTCTTAAAGCTGCATCCCACATAAAATTCACTTGTCAATGCAAATGTTATGGCTGCATCTGAAATATAAACTAAAATTCACTATTAAGTGTGATTATAAAAAATATATATATATCTATATATCTATATCTATATATATATATATATATATATATATATATATTATATATATATATATATATATATATATATATATATATATATATATATACATATATATATATATGCACACACAAACCGCAGTTAATTATCTGTCTAGTGATTTTAACTTTAATACACACTTCAGGGAAATGTATTCATTTAGACCCGGGAAAGCTTGGGCATTTAATATTAGTTGTCACAATAATTCTCTCTCCTCTAACCTTAATGGCCAAGCTCCCCCCAATGTCTTGTTGCACTTGATCAATAACCAAATACCAAAATTCATGATCAGGCTACTCCATAACATGTCTAGCCAAGGCATTGTTATGATTGGCTTTGGATATATTGTACTGATGTTCATAGATACATTGTTTTACACAACATTCTGTTTTTCCTATATAGAAACTTGGGCATAATTGGCATTGAGCCTAATATAACACACCTTTTTGTTTCACATGTATATTTCCCATTGATGTTAAAAATCTTGCCACCTATTTTAAATTTTGTAGTAACTTCTATATATTTACAATAGTGGCAGTGCCCACATTTTTTCATACCCCTATGTGGTATGCAAGATTTCTTTCTAGACTCTAGTAGGTTTTACAAATTCAAGCCTCATTTGAAAATAATTCTAGGTGTGTTGCCCAGTTTCTGATTAATTCCAGTATCTTCATTTATTAAAGCCTAACTTTTAATCAAAATATTCCTGAGTGTCCTGGCATCATTTGAAAATGGGATAATAAAGCTCAAATTGTAGCTAGTATTGGACATATTATGTCCTATAGTGACATCCTGTACTGACTCACTTGGTGTTTGGCATCTAACAGTAACAGTGCCCTGATTTAATATTGCTGCAAAATGCCCCACTTCCCTTTTTATGGTGACTTACTTAATGATGTCATCCGCCAATGTTGTTGGATATGCCGTCTTAATAAACATCTGCCTTAAAAGTTCACATTCCTGATAATAATCATCATCCAAAGTCACCATTCCAGCAGCTCTAACTATATGCCCCTTTATCACAAACCTTTTTTGGTGATTGGGGTCAGAGCTGCTGTAATATAGGAAGCTGTTCGAATATGTTGGCTTTCTATAGATGTTGGCAATATATCTACCATTGACGTTATCATTGACTAGTCTCACATCAAGATAAGGGATAGAGGATGTGTTGAACGATGATGTAAAGTGTAAAAAATTTGTTAATGAAGTGATTTCATTGACAAATTCATTTGCCACCCTCTCATCACCTTTAATGATGACAAAAATGTCATCCGGGTATCGTGTGTTACCAAAGGACTTTTTCTTTAAATATGTGGTTTAGAAAAAGTAGTTCCTGCTCCCAATGGTTCATAACAGTTGGCAAAACTGCTTCCACATGGTGACCCCATTGAAACACCTGTTTTCTGAAGGTAGAAAGAATTGTCAAACAAAATAAAGTTGTTGGAGAGAATAATTTCTAACAAACATTTGATCAAATGAATTTCGTCAGAATCTACCCCTTTCTTAAATAAAACTTCTCTAGTCCAAGAGATACTCTATTCCTGGGATATGACTCTGTATAAATCACATACATCAATAGTAAGAAAATTATAAGTTTCAATAAATTGTAAATTATTAATAGCTTCTAAAAAGTTCCATGAATTGGAACATATTTGTGATTCCCCATTCAGATATTTCTTAAGTTTGGAGTCTACAAGCTTAGCACAGGCATAGGTCAATGACTCCCTACCATCCACAATGGGTCGGAGGGGTGGGTTACCTAGATCTTAGTGAATTTTAGGTGCTCCAAACATAACTGGACACCTAGGCGCTGTCATATTTAAATAGTTATATGTATCAATATCAATATTAGCTTCCAGAAATAAATCATTTATTATTGTTTGAACTCTCTGGTAAGCTATATTTACTTCATTCATAGATGCACCAATATAAGCTTCGGTTTCCAGTATGTTTTTTACTCTATTCTTGTAGTCATCATCATCCATAAAAATCAACCCCCTCCCCCTTATCTGATTTCATTACTCTTACGCCCTGTAGTTTCAAGAATTCTAAAGCTTCTCTATAACTATCTGTGATATTTGAATTGGTCAGGGGGTACATAGGCTTATTTAAGGCTGCCCTAATGTCCATCTCGTATATTTTTTCAAAAAGACTTAGGGTAGTCTGTAATGTTGGATTAAAAATACTACTCACTGTACAGTCTTGGTTAGTATAACCATTGTTGCCCAACAAAACAGTCAAATTTAACTTACGCAAGAATATCCGTAAGTCCAATAAAGTCCTAGGCAACTCCGCCCATACAGTGGGTACAAAAGATAATCCTTTTGCTAAGATATCAATCAATTCACTTGAGACATCAAAAGAAGAATAGTTATAAATCATAAAATCCCAAGCAGAATTTGGTATATGGTTATTGATCAAGTACAACAAAGCATTGGGGGGGGGGGCTTGGCCATTAAGATTAGAGGAGAGAGAATTATTGTGGCAACTAAGATTAAATGCCCAAGTTTTCCCAGGTCTAAATGAATACAGTTCCCTGAAGTGTGTAGACAGATAATAACTGTGTGTGTGTGTGTGTGTGTGTGTGTGTGTGTGTGTGTGTGTGTGTGTGTGTGTGTGTGTGTGTGTGCTTATATAGATATTTTTTATAATCTCACTTAATAGTGAATTTTATTTTATATTTTAGATACAGTCATAACATTTGCATTGACAAGTGAATTTTATGTGGACTGCAGCTTTAAGAATCTCAGGAAGTGATGTCATGGTTACACATGCTACTTAAACTTGTGTGAATGAATGGTTGATGTCTGAAGAAGTTTACTGATTGTAGTAGATGAAAGCACTAACAATAAATGTGTTTGTTGGAACTACCATCATCTTTTTTTGTTTTTAAAGGATGTTTAATTAAAACTATCGAATTCTGGTGGACTAGATACAAATCTCTCAATTGTACAGAAGTTTAACAGAATATCTATGATTTTGCCACACATTTCTGCGCTGTCCCTCATTAAATTTTTGATCTTTTGGTAAATCACCAAGTATTACAGTCACTCAATAATGACAGACATTACAGTTTCATGCTTATTGTTCAGAAATTGGGTGTTTTTCCAAAACCTGTTGTTCGATTAACTTTTTTTAAGTGAATTAGAGTATTATTTAAAAAGTGTCCCAGATTTTCAGTCTTTGTCCCTCCTATTAGTTTTGTCTTTGTCCTAAATTCTTGAGCAAAGAGTATGGCTCTGCATATGAAACGATGTCCCAGAATTTAAAGCCTGACACTGCAGATTTGACCACATCCAGTGATATGAATTACTTCATATGGGAAGGACGCATGTTACAGGTCAATGCCAAGGCTAGAAATGGGATTCTTAACTATTGCTTCTATATCAGGGTTAAAGATGTCTACAGCAAGCCTTGCAGTTTCATGAAAATGGCATCCACTGACAGGCTGACTGAGGACTTTCATAAAGAGATCAGAAATACTAATGTCACACCTAAGCTAGTCATTAATGTGTCTGTGGTTTGTTGTTAGACACGACTACCTCACAGCATCAGAACCAACAGAAATATCAACCAATTCAAAAAGATTCTTAAAAAATATCTTAATGCCATCTGGCTTTGTTCCTGTACTACTCCAGGCTAACTAGTTTTAATAGATTCTGA